>NC_031502.1:34755121-34916319 GCF_000237925.1 Schistosoma mansoni | reverse complement strand
TGAGGAGTCCCATAATAGGACGAAACGGTCGTCCAGTGTTTCCAGATTTTCATTTTTCCTATATCACTATACTGATTGTGACTGGACACTTTATTGCAAATCATTTTGACCTTTATTAAATGACCTTTCTAATTTACAAACAACACAATTTTGAAGTATATATGTCGTAACAGATGCAAAAGTTCACCATTTTTAACATATAACAAAGTCAAATTAATTAATACATGCCTCACTTTGGCCTTTGTAAAATGTTATCTATTTTTATACATTGCTTATGTTGATTACTCACGTCCAGTGCTTCCAGGTTTTCGATGGTGGTCTAGCTTCAATTGACTCATGATTTCAACTTTGAAATATACTGAAATCTCCACAAATCCCCTCCTGATTATACTCACTACTTATTTAATTTGTACTAGCCTGTGTGTCAGAAATCTATACGTTCAATGCTTATCTGCAATTCATACATGATTCATACAATCTAAGCTATCCATTATTCATTGAATAGGTGTCTGCAGCCTCAACTACCTGTGTGTATTCCATGTCCATCCAACTCGTGGTCGACTTTTTATTTTTACGTTGTATGAACGCGATTAGTTGAAAAATATACCATGTTAGATAAACTATACACTTCAATAACATCATCAAATTTTCGAGGTTCTGGAATAATTTATTACCATGTGTCTGTGAAATAAAATCACTCCAATCATTTGTTCGCTGCATCGACGTTTACATCTCCTGTAAAAATGCCTTAAATGTCCTTACACCTGTAAGGTGTAATTGCTTTCATTACTGAGCCGTCCTCCTGCCTGCTGATACTTGGCAATGACACCGACCCTGGTAACCTTAACAAATTTGAATAACATCTAGCACGAATAGTTAATCATAGTACATGTATGATGGTAATAAAAATTCACTCACCTAATTTTTTAAATTCCTTTGTATTATACCTTTCACAATTATTTAGTTCCTTATTCAGTTTATAGTTTATACGTTGAATAACTAGTAAACTGTGGTTCAAACATTTTTTGAACACTTGCATTGGTGGACATGCACAACGAATGCGTCTTTCTTCTATTACTACTGGTTTACATAATTTCTCTGTAATTTGAAAAGAATTATTAACACCAGTTGGTACAGCGTTTAATCCTATCCATTTATGTATCGCCCATTGATTTATACATTTTCCAGGAATATGACGCACAGCAGTCGGACAACCTATAAATCCACAAAAAACAAGGTTTTTTGAAACTTGTCTGAAATTTAAACAGCCTACGAAATATATCGAAACGTAATGTTTTATAATGATACTTTGAAGAAAAAGAAAAAGAAACGCTAGGACCAGTCGCCACAACACACTTTGGTCCAAAGAATCCGATTACAACTAAAAAATAGGCCAAAGTAATATTGATTGCTACTATATGGTTAATGATGCCAAAAGCTTCTCAGTGGTAGCGTCTCTAAACGACACTGAGTGGCACGGATTTCAATATTACTGTTATTTTATGCTAACAAGTGACAAGTTGTTCAAAACCTAAATTGACGACTTATTGCCAGTTGTCTTATGACACTTGACACAGTAGCAGAATTACTCGAATTTATCTGTTTTGTAAACTATCTCCTGCCTTTTGAGTGCCAAACTGTTTAAAATAATTTGTTAAAGAACGGTTCCACAAAAAAATATGAGATACGTAGGGGACGATACCTTTGATGATCAAACATTAGATACGAAGATAAGAGATATAGAATATTAAGAGAAAGCTGAAAAGTGCTTTTAGCTAACGATTTAGCGGATGCTGGAAAATAACAACAGACATTGCACAATTACAAATATACAAGTTAAATATCTGATATAAAAAAATAGCAGAGTATGAACACGCAAAATTAGGGAAAATTTTAACTCGATCATGATAGTGACCTCATTAAATGAAATGTTACTACCTCAGCTTAACTTCTAACGTGAAATCAAGTGATTGTTTTGTGTAAAGCTAAACAATCAATTATTTCATCAGTATGGGGCTGTGGAGATTGTTAAGGTTCATTGACATTATAAACCGATCAGTGTTAGACCACCATTGAAAACCTGGAAGCACTGGACGGCCGTTTGGTCTTAGTATGAGATTTCTCAGAAGTGTACATCCACAAACCTGAATCCAGGACTTGAACACAAGGCCCTCGGTCTCGCACGCTTAACCTCCAGACTACTGAGTTGGTATCCAACGGTGTTATTGTCTAACACCAATCAATCCACGACATAGTGCGACCATCATCCATTGCTTTATCATTGTATCAAAGATGATTAAGTATGTCAAAATCACCTGATGATCGGAACAAAATCTTAAATTATTTAATAAATTAAATAAAATCAGTAAAATTTGGAGTGACCTACAAAGGACAATTATCGTAAATCCATACCTTTCTTCCCTGTTTCTTAAAGACATTATTAACAACATATTCAAGTGAATTCGACCAAAAAAAATCTACTCATCTCCTAAATTTTGTAGGTTGTCCTGGAAACCTAAATGTTTAACATAAGAAGTAAATGATTCTAAATGATGCATACCAATTGTGTGTTATACTGGAATTCTTGTCTCCACTATTGATATCAAGGCTAAATATTTTGTTCTAAACATGACTATTTAAAGAAAACTATAGGGAAACTATAAAGTGGGTGATATTTTCATTACATACTATGAATTTCATTAATGGTTACTGAGATGTAAAATGGTTGTTCAGTAGTGAAAATAAGATATTAAGTATGTATATCTTTCAAGAATACAGATGTATCTAAACATACTTTGATTATTTATTTGAATAGAGAATATAGTCAATAACAAAATTATCAGAAAGAGGTTTTGTGGAGATTTTAGTAATTTTATATAGTTGAGATCATGAGTCAATTGAAGCTAGACCACAATGGAAAACCTGGAAGCACTGGACGGCCGTTCCGTACTATTGTGGGGCTCCTCAGCAGTGCACATCCAGGATCTCGCCTTGCAGGAATCGAACCCAGAACCTATCAGTCTCGCGCACGAGCACTTAACCGGCCGTCCAGTTCTCTCAGGTTTTTCATGGGGGTCTAGCTTCAATTGGCTCATGATCTCAACTATATAAAATAACAAAATTGACAACTTACCACATCTGATTTTTTGTTTATATATTAATTTCTGTTTACAAGTACAATTTTCAACTATTGGTTTTATTATATTAACTATATGAAATTCACCATCACAGGGTTTAATACGAATTCTTTGTAACTTTTTACCACATTTTACTTGTACAGAAATTTGTGATAATTTTGATTGACAATATGATTTAAATGCATTTGTATTATAAGTTGGTATAATAAGTGAATAATGAGTTTGTTTATGTATGATCATATTTGTATTTGGATCACAAATAGATTGATTTATTATTGGTTTAGGGCAACAACAAATTTCATTTGAAAATTTTCTATAAGATAAATAATAAATATCAATATCAGAATGGGGTTTTGTGGAGATTTTAGTAATGTTATATAGTTGAAATCATGAGTCAATTGAAGCTAGACCACCATGGAAAACCTGAAAGCATACAATAGGACGAAACGGCCGTCTAGCGCTTTCAGGTTTTCCATGGTGGTCTACCTTCAATTGACTAGTGATTTCAACTATGAAAATTTCAGATAACTCTGAAATCAGTTGGTTGTGGCTGGTCAAATTTGATATAATATATGTCTTAAGGACACTTCGCAGTTTAGACTGTGACCAACGGAGGAATCTAGCATACAAATTTCATCTTATTTAGTGCTTGTCAGCCATACGTATCTATTTACAGCGGAAATCGAGTCAAGTACCTATCGCTTTAAACACCCCTGCATCACTCACAAACATTGAACAATATTCAGTTTCGAATATCACTAACATGATAGTTCAAACGTTTGTGAATAAACATACTCTAATGGTATCTAAGTTTTTATAACTACAAGCTTTTTTATAACTGACCGTTACTCGATCAGCATTTACTCATTCGGCGAAGTTTTCTCATGATCCAGAAATGCTTCACTGCATAACAAGAATACGTTATTAGCTTAACTTGATATGTTTTAAAGTTTGGAACTAATCAAGTATTTTGCTGAACAAAGGTTTATGTAGTTTAATCAGATAAAGAGTCTTATTTAGTTACAACAGTGTTGTATTATTCAATTTATTCGGACAACGACGGTTGATTTTTTCTAGATAAATTTGCATATAGTTACTTAAGAAAATCTATCATTCATGCTGATACTTTACAGATAACCGAAGAAGAGCTTTTAATTAAATTTCACATGTTGGATAATTCACTCGAGCTACTTGATAGGGGGGTTCACTTTCATGATACATACCAATTAACGTGGGAAGTTTATACGCATCAGGGCCCAATATAAAGTACGTCTTCTCTTCATCTAACTATGAAAGGCATCAATAAACTGAATATTAATGTAGT
Organism: Schistosoma mansoni; assembly: GCF_000237925.1. Taxonomy (NCBI): domain Eukaryota; kingdom Metazoa; phylum Platyhelminthes; class Trematoda; order Strigeidida; family Schistosomatidae; genus Schistosoma; species Schistosoma mansoni. The sequence goes on along the minus strand of NC_031502.1, from coordinate 34,911,858 downwards.
CTACAAAATGACAGCTGTTAATTTCTTTTATTGTACCAAATATGATGCCATCCACTTAAACTCCAATACAAATTCAGTACTAACTTGACTTCTACCGTGAGGTTACATTGACACATTAAAACCAATTTACATATAAAAACACAATAGCAGTTAGCTAAACCGACTTTGAACAAGCGACTATTATTTTGTCGACCAATCTGATGTTATGTTAGATCCTCTAAATACTATAGGATATCTTGGAAATTCTATATAATATATCCAATGGGTGGACATTTTATCATGTAAGAATAGAATAGATAAAATATTGCTGGCAATGAGATCCAGAATGCACGTTTACTTTTATTTGAGACTTATCAGCTGGATGTACCTGCGTCCCAGAGTTGATGTTTCAAAATATCGGAGACGTTTGATATACAGTTCAGTGAAGTGAAGATAGTTTAAAAAACCTAACCAGGAACTAAAACTTCACCTGAAAAGCATTTGAAATGATTTTTCGTAAATAGTAACGTATTTAAGATCACTACTGTGGATTCATACAGATACTTGAATTTTGGGGTTTACACCATGTGATGACACTAGTTACAAAAATATTAAGAACCAGGTAATATTATACAACTATTTCGTCATAGCGTTGAGGCTCTGAGCATCGTCCGTCGACGAACTAACTGGGAATCGAATCTACTAACCTCAGATCATTCATCGAGAACTCGATATCATAGACCACTGAGTTGGTATCCAATGGTTGATGTTTATAAGTTCTCTCTATTCAAGATATTGGGCAACCTTCATCTTATGCTAACATTGGTGCCACTGATATCTAATAAGTTTTATTCTAAGAAGTATCAAGTAAAACATAAGCATGTATGTATTTTTGGTAATTTCTTATCAGAAACCATAATTTTCCTTGCGAATATTTATTAAATAGCCTCAAACAAAGGATGTTTGGAAAATCAAATGATAAAATGTTTAACTTATTCACTAACTTTTGGATTTCACATCGACAATTCTTAGTGAAAAATCGGTAATCTACACGTTTAGCTTTACATGTCACTGGATTACATTGTCCAATTTGAAATAGTGGTCTGCGGTTGAAAACTTTTTTCACATGTACACATGGATCGATATCAAACAATTGTTTAGATGGTTTACACTTATCGCCATCTAAACTGTATATAGTATTAATATGCATCAGCTGCCGTCCATTGTTGTAACATTGTGTCTTTTTTATCGGATCCGGGCACTCTAAAATTATAAGTATGTAATACAAATATATCATTCTCATTTAACCAGGAGAATAAATCAACATAAAATTACCACACTGTCTATAATAAACCTTTTTAACCCAAGTTAGGTAAATGCAAAGTGCTTTGCGAAGTGATTTTAGATCATTTTTATCTTACATCTTGGATCAACGTTGAGAGAATCATAGAAAATTGGTGTGTTCTTAAAAGCTGGTTTTATTACTAGTTTTAAAGTTTCAAAAACCTCACTAAATAACCGAAACTAGATGAAACTCAGGAATTTTAAGGCTGAAACTAGGTTCAGAACCTTCTTGTCTTCATTGCTTCTCCAAATTAATTCAATTAATGATAGAAACTACCCCAGAATCACTATTGACTAAACAACAAACAGATTCCTACACTCTGCCATTTGAACAATAAAATTAAACCGTTCTTGCTTCCATTAAATAAACAAATGGTTATATAAGGTTTGCAAAATCATTCTCAGGTCAAATGATCGAAATTTTTTTTCTCTGATTCGGTAGATATTAATTTTGAGCATAAGATTTACTTTTTCGTAACTACTGCTGATAGACAACATTTCCACACTCAGTGGATAGAAATGCTAATATTATATAAGATGTACTAAAAATCCTGAGTACAAATAACTCGGTAAATATTTTAATCTCAGATGAAGCAAGATTTTGCTTTAGAACTGATTTACGAACATTGTTTAGTGTACACGTAACAAACAAACACAAACCAGTGCATTAACATTGATCAATTATTGACCAACATACTTTCTGTCCAACTCATTGAGTAATGAAACAATCTTGAGGATAATTATGTTAATTGAATCATTCCCAGGTTATACAATTTGTATTTAATGATCATTATGTCAGTAAGAAAGATCATTTAAAGTATTTGGTTGTATCATATCAGGATATCCGTCTTAACGAGTTGCTCCTTTTTGCAACGAATAATATTATAATTGATAAAGATCAGACTTGGCTGAATATCATTACAGAAAACAAAGTATAACACCTCATCTACGTTTAATGTTGTCAAGTCTTTAAGTTGACTTACTTAATAGATAGTGTCATTCGAACACTAACATTTTGTCTATAACTTTGTATTATCATTACCATATCTGTGAGAATATGTTTGGTTGATCACGAGTTACAGCCTACTCACGTATCCTTTTTACTAGCTTAAATGTTAGTTGCTTACATTGCTTCATAACTCATTCACTTTCCTGTACATGTGAGCTTGAATGTTATCAATTCATTCGACTCTTAATTTGTCTTTTTATTCTCCTCTGTATTCTCATTTCTGTTAGAATTCTCTGTATACTTGTGGATGAGTGATCTGCGCTGTTCAATAATAAACTGTAGTCAACACTTCTCATTGTCTTCTGAAATTTATATACCGTTGGGAGTTATTTGATAATGGTTATCAGGGTGAGTGATATACGAAGCATTGGAAATTATCTCGAAGATAAAATTTTTTAAATACCTGGGATTTACTACTACCTTAGATACTTATGTTCACACATTTTTAAAACTTTCAAACAAATAGCTTACTACAGATTTTCCTTTCTGAGTGCTTTATTCTCCATTTACACTGACAGTTAATAGATGTGAGGTGTAATTCATCAATTCGTTGAGTCCCAACATTACCCGGACCAATCTGACACCGTCCAACATTGATTCGTTTCAGTGGTTGACAGTCTATAATCAGAATTATTTAAGTGATACTTTTAATGAAAGTTATTAAAGCAAAAGAAAATTTAGACTATACACTTACGCATCATAATACATCTTCGGAGTTCAAAAGTAATTAACAATGATCACTGTTACATTTGGTTACCAATATGTTATAGTATATAGAACTAATGGTGACGACTAACAATTAGAATATAGCTACGAAATATTGGGTGATCATCTTTGAGAATCTGAAAATTTATCAATCATCCATGGGGAAATAACTAAACATTTCATATCGAAAATACAATGACTTATCACTCATAACCCCAAGGATCTACTGATTACATCTTTTTTTCATTAAACGTTTTCTTAACTTTATAACTACCATTTAGTCACAATTTCTGACTGTAATAATTATCTAACAATTTAAAAAGAAATTGTGAAAGAAACCCATTGGGTCACTTGAGAGGAATTAAAGACAGTTCGGCGAAGAAAAGTTTCTTTTTGACAACTTCATTGAATTGAATTGTACAATCATATTTAAAAGAAAACCCACTGTGTTCAACTTTTCGTGATAAATTGACTATGCATCACTCCAGTTACTATGAAACCAAAATGTTAAATATCATTTGGATATTATGAAAAATAAATGTGAAATTGATTTCTTTTTGCATTGAATTCTTTAGCATCTAAGAAGTTTAATCACTGTTGATTTTAAGATCTGAAGGAACATAGGCTTATTTGGTTGACCATAACTAAGGAGAGATTATGTATTTATTTTCTAATTTACAATGCGTGTGCAATGTCAAACATTTTTAGCCATTTTTCTGTCCATTTACTTGTTGAGAACTGTATATTATAGAGGAGTTTTCACTGAAGATATCATGTCAATCACAATCGATTGATCACCGGGTGGTGATCAATGTCATGCGTGTCAAGTACTTCTTAGTGCTGACCGAATGCTATCGATCCAGGGTTTCCTGTTGACGACCTCTAACCACCATCTTATTTCATGTCAATCTCTAACTTTCACTTTACTTGCTTTGTACTTTTGGCAGTTTGGAATTCACTACGGTGGCATATTCACAGGAAGTATACTGGAATAATTTAGATGATTGAAACGAAATCTCCAGTAAAAATACTTCTCTTATATGCAGGGCTCATCCACTAAACTAAATGTTAAATATATTTACTTTTATTGGATGTTAAAAAAGTGAATTAATGATCTCGTAATTATAAATGAAAGTTTCCAATAAGTAGTTACATTTAATGAATCAGCTTTATAAAACTAAGCAAAATTATCATCATAAAAGAATATTTTCCAGCGAAACTTACTTATTGGCCTTTTATATACAGCTTCACTAGGCAAACATTTACCTTTCACTAAAGTTGAAAACCTTTTTCTTACCAATAATCGTTTATTACTATAGCATCGTTTAGAAACCATTTGTGGATATATTAAAGTACAGTCTGAAAATTGGTTGATAAAAAATATATTAGAATATGTATTGAACATCATTACTTGCTTTAATAATAAAGTTAATATTTACTCTCATGTTGGAATAATGACTGATAAGTTGTTAGGTAGTAAGTCAAATCGTACTGTTGATTGATACTTTGAACTATATGGTTTATAAATCAGTCTTATTTTTGGTAGTACTTTATGTTGAAGAAATAAGTTTCATTTTAAACAATATCAAAAGTAATCTGATCAAATAAATGCTAGTTGGATTAGTTGAACTCACGCAAAATATAACTAATTGTTATATCCCGATAAGAATAATGGATAGCAACTTTTGGGATCCGTTTATGTAGCAGGACTATGCGTATATTTTTATCGTGTAATTGTTAAACAACTAAAGTATTCATGTTCATGTCCCTCTTATCATGAGCTTTATTTTGACCTATGAACTATTATTATATGATTTACCATTCTTGAGTTATGCCCTGTTATTACCATCTCCCTTATCCACAGCCATATTTGGCTAAATCATGTACCAATGTTGTTTCCTATTTTAAAGTACGATGGGGTCTGTCTGGTAAATACATAAACCCAGTATGTTTGAAATAAACGATTCATATTGCAAAGGCTGTTATTGGTGTTCTGGGCTTAACTGGCTGGGCTAGGCAGAAAGCAGGACCGATAATAATTCCAGACTGCTCGCATGGGTTTTATGTGTCGTCAGTTCGATCGATAAATCATTGCTCTCTAATGGGCGGTATTATCACGTTATGCATTAATAGGGCACACAGGACACAAGATATAACACTAATTAATTAGCTGTAACAAATAAAGTTACTGCTATTATCTGAGAAATTATTGGTATTCGGATATCATTGGATAACTTTTAAACTGTGATTTTAAACTAGTGAGAAGTATGTACTTACTGGTTAACAACAGACAAAACCCAAAGTCGTCAGATATAACAATGTGATTCAACTAACTGTTAATTTGGAACGCGATAGTATATTACCGACTTCAAATATTGCGCAACGATTGCTCAATATTATCAGTAATATCTGTATAACTTTTGACACAATTAGTTGAACTCCACGAGTAACGGCTTCACTTTCACAAACGCTTAAATTGCTAAAATATAGCTGGGTTAATTTTAAATATTTTTTCAGTGTTTATAATGGGTTTCTATTTCAGGTTGCTTTTTATATATTTACATACAATATACATATCTTTTTATCTCCATGATTTTACATCATTTACAATCAGTTACACCTTACGAAAACGATTCTTCACAATATTTAAAACATTTCGTTACATATAAGCAGTGATGGATATCGGCTAGCAGTGGAATCCAGGACGTGCGTTTCGTCTTATTCAGGACTTGTCAGCTGGATGTACCTGCACCTCAGATTTCATGTTCACTCTGAGACTCGAACCCAGTACCGTTCGCCTCAAACGCTATCGCGTTATCCACTTAGTTACTGAGTTCTGATAGCCACCTGCTTGTGCAATGGGGTGCAATGGGAAGATACAAGTAAACAACACCAAGTGTGAATTTAGGTACATAATTTAAACATTTCTGATTATCTGATGAAATGCTGACTACAGAATAAAATATGTAGATGTACGGTGGAAACACTAAAATCTATGAATTATGCAATGCGAAAAACATCTTTTTAATCATCAGATCAGTTAAAATCCGGTTTTCACCATGCCCACATCAAATTACCTACTGCATAAGATGATTATTGAAAACAAATATAGAGTAGTAAATGGATGAGATTTTGAAATTATTTTCGATAGGAACGTAAATGTATTCTTAAATAATGTAATTCCGAGACTCCTTATAAGCACTAAATGTAAAAATCAATTACATTAATACATTCATTGTGATGAAAACTACAATTAATTTCAAATCTTATTCCTTATGATAGAAGCCATTCCCACTAAATGCATGTAAAAAATCATAATCACCCATTCATAATTCTACTAACTATATTCATCCCTACCTTTTACAAATTCAGAGATTCATTAGAGTTAACTCGGTTCATTTGATTTTTGAGTTTTTATTTTGACCGTTGAATTCATGAGTCTATACAAGCTGGATCACCATTGAAAACTTGAAAGCACTGGAGGGTCGTATTGTCCTAGTATGGTAATTCTCAACATTGCGCATCCATGATCCCGCACGCCGGACCCGGACACAAGACCATCGGTCTCGCGAGCAAATGCTTAATCTCTAGACCTCTGAGCTAGTATCAAACGGTGCTAATGTCTAACTTTAATTGGTCCATGATATTGCGCAACCTTTCACCCATCTTATTTACAAGAATGAACTCTTAGCTATTATCTAGTGAGATTGATATATTCTTTTTTCATAACTCTGATATTGAATTCTGTGATGAATCTTAATATTGTATGGACAATATGATACATATAAGTAACTGTTATGTGTTAGGTTGTTTCTGAGGTGTTGTGTGTTGGTAAGCTGTGATACCTCACTGAGTGCAGAAAGACAAACCCAGTTTTATTAGTAAAAGAACATGTAGTATCTGAATTGAAATCCACTGTATTTTCCTCTGAATTTCATATAGTGTGATTGCTGATATTTTGTGCAAATTCATTGTTATTCAGGCTCATAATTTGGTCCTAAATTTCTGGTTGTAATTATGAGTTTGTTTACTATAAGATCTAATTTAGAGATTTGTTTTTCTAGCATATTATCTAGCATCACGATTTAGTGTGCCCCACTCCAATATTATCAAGTCAGGATTATTTATCGTATCACAAACCCATCATATCAGCAAGTGGTAAATAATGAATGATTTAATTCCTCTTTTATATCAGTTTTATTTATTTGCATTAAGAAAACGAGCTTAAAATTAAAATTAATTACCCCCGTTTTTTAATGATAGAAAATCACTTACTGCATGGTCTACGTATGAGTTTCTCCTTTGGAATACATTTACAATGTTCCGAGATAAAATATCTGATTTTGCTAATACTGTAACCTCGATCCGGTGAATTCTGATCATGATTACATGGATAGTGTTGTGCAATCGATTTAGGACAATCTAACATTTAAATAAAATAAAAAGAATACATATGCCCAAACGTTATATTACGGAATTGATAAGTTGGTGTAATAAACTTTTATACAGACAAGATGTTCCACTTGACTAGTGAGGTATTACTATGACTATCACTGTTGATTATGATTTACAAAGAACATTGCTCAATGGAGTAACTAGATTAAATGAAACAATACTATATTTCATTGTGAATGAAGCTAACTGTATAATGTATTTGACAGTATGTTTTATAACCAAGCTTCTAATTAACACACATGTAGTGGATAACTCAGTACAGTGATCAATATTTGTTCATTAGAGCCATAAATACTTATTAATCCATTGGTTTTCCTAATCTAAACCTTCTAAAGATTATTTTTGATAAAGATATCACCGTTATGACATGTGTAACTGCATAGCTAAACAATTTTGGGACATATGATTTGTTAATAATGCATTACAACAAATGTGAAATTCCTTTTCAGAAATTTTACTATGGTTATCGTCAAATCGTTAGGACTTGTTAAACGTTTTCAATACATAAAAATTATACAAGAATCAGGAAATAAAACAAAGTAAACGAAAACTTTTTACATAAAGACATTCCTAAAGTGGAACCTAGTATAGAAACGAGATAGAAAATAATGGATTTTTCCCTTTACAAGAAATTACTGAACGAGATTCTAATGTAGTCAATGTTATCTTACTAAAAGATACTATCTAATGGGATCTTTGAAAGAGATTATTAAGATTCCAGTTGAGAAACATTTTCAACAGGAAGCAACTAAAGTTGTGATTCAAAATTATTTATTTACAGATGTCATTGAATGAGGGCTATTTCTCTCGTCAACCGGAATATTCGAAATACTGACAAGAGATGTTTATTTAAGAAATCAATGTTTTTGTATTCATTAAGAGATCAGCAACTTCTAACTTCATGAATGTGTCTTGCTGAAAATTCTCAAACCAGAAATGAGCTGATATTCAATAATCCCTGATTTTAAATTATTGTTCAGCTGATGCCATTTAAGGAGTCGTTGTTTCAATTTTCATTATTATTCTATTTAAGACAAATGAATTTGTATTAAACAAATTTGTAATAGATTATAAGATTGAGTCCTATAGATTACCGATCCTTAATGTTAACTGATCACTATACAAAGACTACATTTTTTAGTCAGAAAAAAATGTCCAAAACTTCTCTAATAATCAAACAAAATCAAAACAATGTCAAGAAACCCATACTGAATAATAAAAACTTGGTTGATTACACTTGTATCATAAAGTTAACATTCTATTTATTTACGGAAAAGATTAATGTTATAAATTATACTTACCAAGTTGAGTAGTATACTTCATACGTTTTGGCACACAATCTCCCTTTATCAGTGTATATTTCAAATAATCGACCATTAGAGTATTGTGATTGAGACATTGGTGAACTTTTTGATTTAGATGATTACATCCTAGAAAAATAATAGAATATTTTTGAGTATAAATTTGTAAGTAATCCATCTTATCCATTTCTAGATTCCATAGAATTAAGCTATTGACCCTTCTGTTTTGTAATTCCATCTACAAATGACCTCACATCATTCATACAGCATATATATATACATACATTATCGCTCCAATTCTTTTAATCATCATATTATAATAAGCTTTAATTTAATCTACTTATACGAAAACCGTAGTAAGCAACTGAAAGGTAAGTCATGAAATATAATAGGTTCATATCATTCTTCCTCAACTATTGTTTTGTCTCTATTCATATTTATAGTATTGGTAAATTGACAATTTCAGTAGTGTTTACTCTTAACAACTCAATGATAATTTGATTGATGAGAAGTCTTTATCACCTACAGATTCTGTGTTTATTTATAAATAACAATCCAAATTAGTATATAAGCAGGTATAATATTAATTCTTTAAAAAGTGTTAGAATCATTCTAACCCCTGAAGTAGGAATCTAAATTTCAACGTACTCTCTTAAAATGTTATATGACATTAGTCGTTCTTGTATGTTTCCATATTTTAAATTAAACAGTTTAAATTTAGATAGGAGAATGAGGTGTGATTTAATTCGTTAAGGGTCATGTTATCTGAGCATCCAAGTTGAACAATGATATCATGTCACACCTTGAAAGTATTCAGTTATATTCAGTTTGACCATAGTATTGACATTGACTCTTAATGTCTATTTTTTTAATCATTTGACTATTATATGTAGTTACCTAATCGACTGTGAGAAATATACATGTTCCTAAATAAATTCATCAATTAAAAACTATTCCCCTTTGAATTCATATGATGATTCTTTATGTGACAGTTATCCCTAATAATACATTTTGTTTTATGTTGAATAATTAATGTTTCACTTACCACAATATTCTGTCCATTCATTTTTAACAATTGCATCACATTTACAACTAGATTTATTCTTTGCAAAATGTACATATTGAATTAATTGTTTAAATTGTGTCTGTAAATTACATTGAGAAGCAATACGATTTTTCGGTCGAGGACATTCATCAAACCAACGTACACAATGTTTTAATAATCGACATGCATGTGTTTTAGGATTATATACATATTGTGTATTACATTTTACCCAACGTCCATCACCATCACAATATACACGGTTCATGGGATTAGGGCAACCACAACGTTGTTTACCAAATTGTTGTTGTCGTACACATGTTCCATTTATTAATGTAAATGAAATTACTCGACGAATACGGAAATTCCGCTTACATTGTGAAATCCATTGTCTTCTTGGTGGGCAACCTTGTAAAAAAGAACGTATAAATCAGGCATGATCTTTTGACAAAACATTATTACACTCAAGAAAATATTCATTCGAAATATATGTTAGTAATACTGGATAAATACTTCAAAGATATATTTTATGGATCCATTACAGGTTACAAAATATCATATTTAATTGATCTACTTCGCATTTTGCTAAGCTATGCTGGTGCAGAAAAGGAATTATTTTCAAATAGCTTACTTTCAAAACTGTAAGTATCTATAACGTCCCATTTGATAAGTAAAATAAATGTTCTCGACATGGAACGCTAATGATATCTTGACTTATTAGAGAGAAATATGTTAAAGACTATGACTGTTCAGTAAATACAACAGCTCATCAATAATGTTACGAATCATGTACAGTTATTTGCATAATTTATGAAGCCATACATAATCACATTCCGTTGGTTAGTTGATAAATATGGAGTGATTGTTTACGTCTGATTTGAAATAAGCAGTTTAGTAATGTAGCACACTTTTTCTGGAAAAAACTCCATTTTGTGATAACACGAAGAATATGTTAGTTAACCAGCATACAAATTGCTAGTCTAAAGACAATCTGGTTTGAGCCTTGTCGGTGAAATGCAGTTCAATGTTTCCTAGCCTTCACTGATTTCCCCCACTGTTATCGATCCGTGAAAAAATTCAAGTTATCATAGATAGTACGGGTGAATTTTACAAAAATGCAATATTCAATATTATTCAAATGTTGATTCTACTTATAGTGAGTATGTGAGTCGTTTTATGTAAAGTATATTCAGAAGAAAAGACATTCGACGTCTAAACGATGAGAGAATAAATGTTGACAAAACTTTTTGAAAATTGATATTAACAAAACACACTATTAGATATTGGCAGAGATATTCTAATAGCTCAATGTCATTTGATTTCAGCACAGAAGATTTTGTCAAAAAATGACCATAAAAGCTTCACAAATCGACCACCCAACATAAACACACAAAACTTTACCAAAAATGCAAATGTACGTGTATGCTATTCTTATTATAGTCAACAAATCAAATAACTGGTTAATTCATTGTCACAATCATGACGCAATCATAAAACTAATAGTACATAGCAATAAATTTCTCTTGAAAAAGCTTAAATCCGATGATCAAGTGAAACATTGGATTTAATTAGGCTAAATCGTTGATATCGTTACAAATATACTGGCCTCCTTAACATCAGTGTATGTGTTAACTGCTTAAATGATTCGATTATTGAGTATTGTTAAACTAGCTTTAAGTTAGATTCAATCATTCTTACCACTATTCTCACAAATTCATTTAACTAATAGCCTACTTCATAAACTTAAATTCAAGTAAGTAAATTAAATAGTACTATTTAGACTTGGACTAATTTTAAAATGGTTATTTATTCTCTGAAGAAGTGACTTACACTGAGTCACGAAACGTCAAAAAATTTAATTTCTCTACTCATTGGGATATTACAAATATGTTGATTTATTTATAACAATCTACCCAATGCTCAATTTATTCGAAATTATCAAATCAAGCCGTGGAAATGATACCTATTTAAATTCAAATGTTATAAAAAATTAAGGAAATGATGAATTTTTTTGTTATTTCCAACCCATATACCAATGAGTCTAATAGGGTATTTCGCAAGATCTCAATAAGCATTCATATACATTTAAGTCCAACTATTCCACTTACATAATTAATTCCCATTAAAAACAGATAAGATTGGAATTATTTTACCTTTGGCGAAAACATTGAAAAAACCAACAACATACTTTACTAATATTTATTTCTAAATTCAAAAACTTCACATTCCAGTCACTGAATAACTTAATTCCCTTTATCAGAAAAGTACTCTAATACTATGGATAACATTTTTTACGAATAATAACAGAGATTATTGTGATGAATAACAAAAGCTTTGTGCACTACAGACGAAAACATTAGTCTGTGATCATGGAATATTTATTACAAGTGACCAGCTTGGATATCTGGGCCACCTGTTCTTGCCATTTGGACATTTTAACAAGTTATCTGTTTTCTTGTTTGTTTTAACACATCATTATGCCGATTAGTCGCATAACCTATTCAGGTGCGTTTGTGAAAAGTTTACTACATTTCACTGTACAAGTCCCAAAAGAGTCCAATTAGAGATACCGCGGTTGCTGGCAGCATCCATCGAAAAGAATATACATTATTCAGATGTCGATTGATTGGACTGCTAACTTCTAACTGGTGACCAATCAATATTTATCGGGAGGATCGATCAAGAAATAAGAAAAGAAAACTTGTTGAAATACTTTGAGTTGAGAATCCTATGTTGTATCAAAAGTATAATATTGAATCAAGCCACTAACAATAATAATAACAGTTACTTTGTGAATGAGCATGAATAATAAGCTCTATATTCAGCACATTAACAAACTAATACTCATCAGCTTTTTTATCAGTTATTCAATATAAGATTTCGCAAATTCCATTAGTATTTAAATAAATCAAAGTGATTTGTGTTTCTAGATTACTTAACTGAATAAAGAGAAAGTAGAAAATTTAATTGTTGAGTGTTACATCTGATTAGGCATACTGGTATAGTGCCATTATAATTTAGATGACTGAAGTGAAAATTTCTCAAGAAACTGTTTCACAAATCACAACCTTAAAATCTATGACCACTTGAATAGTTTATTAGATAGGGGAATGAAAACTGCTAATATCATGCAAAATGATTTACCAAGATAGTATGGACAAGTTCATTATCAGATAACATGATCAATCAATGATATAAATGAAAAACGGAAGCAATCACTGATCTTTGAATTCTGATCACAGAAGTTGATTGCATTATGCTCTGATGTATGAAGTTACAGGTGTCGACTTTCATTTAAGCACTAGTATAAATGACTGATAAACGAAATATAAGTAAAAACCATTGTGATGAATTTCGCTGTCAACTACTAACAAGTAGACGCTTTACATCTCGACACAAAATAGGTATAATGTGCTAGAAAATGTAATGATTCCTGACAAGACAAGAATAAAAAAATCCATGGGGTCCAATCACAATTAAAATCAAACAAATTTTATACAATATTGTGTTAAATTTACCACATTTTCCTCTTGTAATTTCTTTTATTGGTTTACATTTACATCCAATCCGTTTATAGTACGTTTTGACTGTGGTTAATAAACCGGTTTTCCTATCACAGTTTTCATAACTCACAGGTTGTGGACAAACAACAGTTTGATCTTGTTGTTCACTAGTCACCTTTTGAATTTGATCATAAACAATCAAATCATCTCTTTTGAATAATATCTGCAATTTAATTAGGTAAAAACAAACAAACATATGATAGTTTATTATCGAACAGAACCTTAATATGCCGGTAGAATAAGAAACTGAAATTCAAGTTGAATCAGTTCTTTTAGAAATTAAATTGAAATCAATATATCGTAAAAGGTAGACAAGAAGATGCTGTGAACACCACAAAGAGGACCAATGGAAAACAGGGAGCATTGAACAACTAACTTTTATTACTTTATAACGACTAGAATTATACGAAAATATACACGAAGATCTAACTTGGGATATACAGGTCTATCAGGTAGCATGAAATCATTTGAATACCAGGTAAGTGATCTTTACTTAAACTTCGCCTGTAGCTCCTCCAGGGGCTACTTCCGGTCCCAAGCCCAGATAAAGGAGGAGGGTTGGGCATGAGGTTAGCGACCCCATCCTGTAGAAAACCAACTTGCTAAAAAACGCAAACCAGCTCTTTACTTACCATTTACAGATTTTGAACAATGATTAACATTATACGGTCGTCATCTGGTGTTTTCGAAAATTTTCTAACTTATTCTCAACTTAACTCCACCTGTAGCTCTTCTAGAGTTACTGCCGGTCCCAAGCCCGGGTAAAGGAGGAGGGTTGGGCATGGGGTTAGCGACCCCATCCCGTAGAAAAGCTAACTCGCTAAAAAAACGCTAACCAGAAAAAATAATTCAGATCATTTAAACTCTGCCCTGGGAGTTGAAGGAATAATTATGACGTCTCATGATGAAAGCCGAAATTCTTCGGAAGTCACGAAACCGATGCACCTTCTAACAACCAGAGCAACACTCTTTATAGGTACATGGAACGTCCGGACAATGTGGGAGACAGGAAAGACAAGCCAAATAGCAATGGAAATGAGGAGATACAACTTGGCAGTACTCGGAATCAGCGAAACCCATTGGACACAAACTGGACAACAAAGGCTAGGTACAGGAGAGATGCTTCTGTACTCCGGTCACAAAGGGGAAAATGCTCCACACACTCAGGGAGTTGCTCTAATGCTGTCCAAAGAAGCACGAAATGCACTTGTAGGATGGGAATCTCATGGACCCAGGATAATCAAAGCATCATTCAGAACAAAGAAGCAAGGGATTACAATGAACGTTATCCAATGTTATGCACCCACCAATGATAGCAACGACTATGATAAAGATCAGTTCTATGAAAGGCTGCAATCAATTATAGCGAAGTGCTCACGAAAGGACTTCACAATCCTAATGGGAGATCTAAATGCTAAAGTTGGAGTGGACAACACAGGATATGAAGATAAAATTGGATAACATGGACTAGGAGAGAGAAATGAAAATGGGGAGAGACTTGCAAACCTATGTGCATTCAACAAATTGGTTATAGGCGGCACAATATTCCCACACAAGCGCATACACAAAGCTACATGGATCTCACCGGACCAAACCACAGAGAACCAGATAGATCTCATCTGTATCAACAAAAAATTCCGAAGATCAATGGAAGATGTGAGAACCCGGAGAGGAGCTGACATAGCTTCAGATCACCACCTGGTTGTGGCCAAGATGAGACTGAAGCTAAAGAAACACTGGACAACTGGACAAACAGCACTACAAAGGTTCAATACAGCTTTCCTTCGAGATACTGACAAGCTCAATGAATTCAAGATAACTCTCAACAACAGGTTCCAGGCTCTACAGGATCTACTGAAAGAACAAGAAACTACTTTGGAGGATAACTGGAAAGGGATAAAAGAAGCACTAACTTCAACGTGTCAGGAGGTTCTTGGTCCTAAGAAGCATCATCACAAGGAATGCATCTCTATGGGAACCCTGGACAAAATTCAAGAAAGGAAGAACAAGAAACTAGCAATTAACAACAGCCGAACACGAGCAGAGAAAGTCAAAGCACAAGCAGACTACGCAGAAGCAAACAGGGAAGTGGAGAAAAGCATCAAAGCCGACAAGCAGAAATACATGGGAGAACTAGCAATGGCGGCGGAAAAAGCTGCAAGAGAAGGGAATATGAAACAACTATATGATACAACGAAGAAATTGGCAGGGAGATATAGCAAACCAGAGAGACCAGTCAAGGACAAAGAAGGAAAGACAATCACTGAGATTCGAGAACAGAGGAAAAGATGGGCAGAATACTTCGAGGAACTGCTGAATAGACCAGCCCCATTGAATCCACCAAACATCGAAGCAGCCCACACTGACCTTCCTATAGATGTCACTCCACCAACGATCGAAGAAGTCAAGATGGCCATCAGGAAAATCAAAAGTGGGAAGGCGGCAGGACCTGACAATATACCAGCAGAAGCACTGAAGTCAGACATTGAAATAACTGCAAATATGCTTCACCTTCTATTCAAGAAGATTTGGGAAGACGAACAAGTGCCAATGGACTGGAAAGAAGGATATCTCATCAAGATACCAAAGAAAGGAGATCTGAGCAAATGTGAGAACTACACAGGCATCAGTTTGTTATCAGTACCAGGAAAAGTTTTCAACAGAGTGCTTCTGAATCGGATGAAAGACGCAGTAGACGCCGAACTTAGGGATCAACAGGCTGGATTCCGTAAGGATAGGTCGTGCACAGACCAGATTGCGACACTAAGGATCATCGTTGGACAATCAGTTGAGTGGAACTCATCACTATACGTCAACTTCATTGACTATGAGAAGGCGTTTGACAGCGTGGACAGGAGAACATTATGGAAACTTCTTCGACACTATGGAGTTCCTGAAAAGATTGTCAACATTATCCAAAACTCATACGATGGACTACAGTGCAAAGTCATGCATGGAGGACAGCTGACAGATGCATTTCCAGTAAGGACCGGAATCAGACAAGGCTGTCTACTCTCCCCATTCCTCTTCCTTCTAGTGATTGACTGGATTATGAAGAATTCGACATCTGAAGGGAAATACGGAATACAATGGACAGCTCAGAATCAATTAGATGATTTGGACTTCGCAGATGACCTAGCCCTCCTCTCTCATACACACGAACAAATGCAGATGAAGACAGCAAATGTAGCAGCAGCCTCCGCATCGATAGGCCTCCACATTCACAAAGGAAAAAGCAAGATTCTCAAATGCAACACGGAGAACACCAACCCAATCACACTTGATGGCGAAACTCTGGAAGAGGTGGAAACATTCAAGCACCTGGGGAGCATCGTTGATAAACAAGGAGGATTGGATGCAGATGTAAAGGCGAGGATTGGCAAAGCAAGGGCAGCATTTCTACAATTGAAGAACATATGGAACTCAAAATAACTCTCAACCAATTTTAAGGTCAGAATCTTTAATACGAACGTCAAGACAGTCCTACTGTATGGAGCTGAAACGTGGAGAACTACTACGACCATCATCAGAAAGCTACAAGTATTTATAAACAGTTGTCTACGCAAAATACTCAACATCCATTGGCTGGATACTATCAGCAACAGCCTTTTATGGGAGAGGACAAACCAGCTTCCAGCTGAAGAGGAAATTAGGAAAAGACGTTGGAAGTGGATAGGACATACATTAAGGAAATCACCAAACTGCATCACGACTCAATCCCTAACTTGGAATCCGGAAGGGAAGCGAAAAAGAGGAAGGCCAAAGAACACACTACGCCGGGAAATAGAAGCAGATATGAAAAGGATGAATAGCAACTGGAAAGAACTGGAAAGGAAGGCTCAGGACAGGGTTGGATGGAGAATGCTGGTGAGCGGCCTATGCTCCTCGACGAGGGGTAACAGGCGTAAATGGAAAAAAAATGGAATCTCAACTTATCTCACTTCACAATTTCAACTTTCAATCTTTACTAGCCTTCAAATGTGCATCACTTAACGTCAGTATATCATGTAAATTACCTTTAACCTATACTAAAATCTTCACAAATCACTCTGTTTAATAAGACAGTTTTGTGAAACCAAACAGTAACAACTGCTCATCTCTTTTACTGTCGTCTGTATAATCAATATGTTTTAAAGAATGGAGGCAGTAATGTGGATGTCGTACTGTGATGAACCTAGGACTTAAGCATTTGTAAAATGTTAGATAAAGACATCTGTTAATTTGATGAGTCACTTTGATCACATTCGTTATTTTTGTATATACTACACGGATATTACACATTTAATATCTCATTGATAAGTTTATATTTACTTTTTTGGACTGTTTATCTGACTAGTTACAGTTCCAATAATCGAAAAACTATTAATATTGAACTACTTAACAGTGATGATAGTGCATCATAAGTAAGGAATTTAAATTTACTTGGAAGAAAATAACCAATTAGACGTCGGCACTCTTTTTTATGAAGCTGGTAAGCTAGGTATTATAAGCTAACAATAGTTACAACGTTCTGCCTATCGACTGTTCAATTTCAAATCATTTGAATAATCACTGAAATGAATTTAATATCAGGAAAAATAACAATTAAAACAATGGTAACTTTAATTGTTGGCTGAAAACTGTATCACTCAACGATACTCATGAGGAAGAAGAAGAGATAATAAGATAAATTGAGTAAAGAACGAGAAATCTGACCACTGATTTCAGCTCAATGGTAATATATTAGTATATATGAAACACGATTTTAGTATTTTTTTTGTTTGAAATTATGACGCAGAACACACTTAAAAAAGTGGATATTTTGGCCTACGGAATTTAAATACAAGCTCAACATCCATCATTGACACTTGTTTCCCGTAATCCATAGAATATTTGAACTGTTAAAATAAATATCTTACAGCATTTAAAATTAAGCTAAATGACTTTACGGCTCAGCACGATGTACCGCGAGTATGCGTATAAACAAATCTGAGCATGATAAATTCGCTGACCCTTTCAGAAACGAATCTATTGTGATGAAATCTAAAAGCTATTATGTATTGGTTATTTTGCCCATAATTATCATTTATTTAACTCCATATGTAGTCCTTCTAGGGTTACTATTAATCCCAAGTCCAAGTAAAGGAGGAGGGTTGGGCTTGTGGTCAGCAACTCCATCTCGTAGAAGATAACTTTGCTAAGAAAACGTTAACCAGAAAGAATCATTTAAACCATTCAAACTCTGTCCTGGGAGTTGAAGGATCTCCATTTGGAATAATTATAACGCCTCATGGTGGAAGCTGAGATTCTTCGGAAATATAGAGACCGATGCTCCTTCTGACAACCAGAGCAACAATTAAAATAGGCACATGGAATGTTCAGGCAATGTGGGAGATTCGGAGGACCAGCCAAATAATTGCGGTAATTGGGAGATACAACTTGGCGGTTTCCCTGATGAATGAAATCCATTGGAGCAAGGCTGGACAGGAAATATTAGCTTCGGTAGAGGTACTGTTTTTCTCAGGTCATCAAGAAGAAAATGCTTCGCACACATAAAAAGGTGCACTGATGCTGTCTCAAGAAGCAGAAAAAGCATTTACTGAACGCAATTGACATCTTGGATCTGGCTTGACGTAGGCTTCGCAGATTACCTAGCTCTTCTGTCCCATACATACCAACAAACGCAGGTCAAGACAATCAGTGTAAAAACATCCTCTGCAGCAGTATGCCTCAACATACACAAGAGAAAAAGCAGGAAAAAGCAAGCGACACGAAGAGCACCAACTCGATCACAATCGTTGGAGAAGCCTTGGAAGAGATGGGACGTTTTACTTACCTCGGCAGCATCATTGACGAACAAAGAGGATCTAATGTTGATGTAAAGGCAAGGATCGACAAAGCAAGGGCGGCATTCCTAGAGTTAAAGAACATATAGGACTCAAAACAACTGTCAACCAACATTAAAGTAAAGATCTTGACTACAAACATCAAGAAAGTTCTACTGTATGGAGCTGAAACTTCTTGAACTACTAATGTAGTGAATGAGAACTCAGGTGAAGAATATCAATTTATCATTCAATGCAAAATTATAGAGTGCTTTCATAAAATGAGAAAACCATGTGTTAAATACTTCATTTGCAAATCTTTCACCAATCGTCCTTTGCATCCTTCATGATTCTTCAAATTCTCAATTCTTTTCTGTTTTCTTCAGTTTAATCTTCGTAACCTTATTTTGACTGGCATTCCACTTCTGATCAGTGTTATATACTAATTATGTCTGTTAACATAAGTAGAATACACCACACTACAACCATCATAGAAAAACTACATGTATTTATAAACAATTTTCCATGCCAAATACTCAATGTCCGTTGGCAGGATACTTTCAGCAACAAGCTACCATGGCAATGAACAAACCATCTTCTAACTGAAGAAATTTGGAAAAAACGATGGAAGTGGATTGGACATAAAATGCGAGAGTCATTAGACTGCATCACGAGGCAAGCCTCAAATTGCAATCCTGAAGGGAAACGGAAGAGAGGAAGGCCAAAGAACACATTGTGTTGAGAATCGGTGGCAGACATAAAGAAATGGATAGCGATCGAAAACAACCGGAAAGAATTGCCCAGGTTAGAGTTGGTTGGAGAATTCTGGTCGGCGGTCTATGTTCCCACGAGGGGTAACAGGCGTAAGTAAGTAAATAAGCAATACTTATATACTTTTTGATGTCTGGCACATTTTTTTTTATCAAGATTAATAATTTTTTGGTACATTCTACTTACCGATCCCGAAGCGAGTACATAATTTTCAACTGCTTTCACCCATCGACCTTTAACTGGATCACATATCTGTTTCACTTTTGGCCTACTTGTACAACATCGACGTTGAATTTGTATGGTTTTTAATTGACATTGACAATTCACTATGGTTGGTACACTTATTTTCAATGTTTCTAAACAAGGAGGTCTACTTAAATCAAATTTATTTAACGGTTGACTTTCGCATGTTGATCTATCAATTATTTGAGCTTTTTCTTGACAACCTATTGATATAATTATAAACAAAAGTTTGCTCTATAAAAATAAAGTCATCTCATTTACAAATGAAGCAAGCAAGTAGTTAAAAGTTTATCAGATCAATTTATATAATAATAAAGTACACTTTCCTTAAAAATTAGATCATCCAAAATATTACATAATTTGGATCACTAAACAAATACAATTCTCTTTATTTAATTTATGAGGCGATTAACTTTAACTAAACAATGGTAATAATGTATATACTTGAATTCATTCAATTCATGCAACTAACACTAGTTAATTCTTTCTAAATATATTAATCCCTGTGAGATGAAATAAACTGAAGAGATTCGTACTGAAAATGAGAAAATATGTTTTGAGTATAGTTCAACCTAATGCAATGGATGAAGGGTTGCGCAAGATCATAGATTGATTGAAGCAAAACATTAGCACCGTTGGATACCCACTCAATTGTCTAGAGATTAAGCGTTTGCGTGCGAGATTGATAGTCCTGGGTTAGAGTCCCGCGTACGGGGTCATGGGTGCTCATTGCCGAGGGGCCCCATACTAGAACGAAATAGCCGTCCGGTGCTTCCAAGTTCCCAATGGTGGCATATCTTAGATTGATTCGTGAATTCAACTTTGAAAGTACTACAATCTCCATAAATCCTCATTCTGCTAATCCAAACTGAATGTATAATTTATGCCTCACGCAGTATTATTTTGTTTGATTTGTCTTGTATTCAAAATTAATAACATGAAACTATTTAAACCTTTAGAAACTATGTTAACTGAATAGTGTTTAATTCACGTGAATCTTTTTTTATCGTATTTACCTTGATAACACTACTATTATTACGTACTATATTCACACGGAGGTATTATTATTATTACCTCAATTGAGGAAACGAAATTTTTCTACTACACATTTTATTCACACGACTTATTGTATAATTATTAAACCGATTATATTAAGAAAGGAGTTCGAATCTCGCGAGGCAGGATCGTGGATGCACACTACTGAGGAGTCCAATACTGGGAAGAAACGGTCGTCCAGTGCTTCCAGGTTTTTCATGGTGGTCTAGCTTCAATTGACTCATAAATTCAACTATTTAAATATTGTTTAACTAAAAATAATTCTGACCTCTATTAAATGACCTTTCTAATTTACAAATAGCGCAATTTCGAAGTAACGGATGCAAACGTTCACCATTTTTAATATATAACACTGTCACATTTATCAGGACATGCTTTGTTTTAGCCTTTGTAAAATATCATAATAATTATGGACCTATGACTATAGAGCCTGATGAAGTTATTGAAAACAATTGTTCCCACAAATATTCCGTTTTTGAATATTCCATGGGGATTTTTTTAAACTGCAAAGAGGAATACATAATACTTCAGTTAATCTCAAACTCATTAGAGTAAATTTCATCAAACCAGTAAAACTTTGGGCTCTGTGTTTTAAACTTACGTGTTTCAGTAGTGATAACTTCTTGATCTGGTATACATTGACCTCCAATATTTACGAATGTATTTTTATAAGTTGCTAAATTTACTGTATCTAAACACTGCTTTTTAATTGTTGGTTTGGGACATGCACATAAACGCAGTATCTGACGACGTTTAATGACACATTTACAATTAACTGCTTGTTCCCAACGTATTTCTTCAGAGTAATAAATTCCATCTGAACGTTCAATAACGCATCCACTGGATTTAATAACTTGATGCTTGGTTAAACATACTAAAAAGGAATTTTCGAGGAAAAATTGTGCATTAATATTTTATCAAGCCCTAAAACTCGATGAATACAAAAAGGTAATTCACCACAAATCAATAATATAGAACTTTGAACCGTTCAGATAAGGTGGAAACATTTCATTAAATCACTAATTTTCATTATTTTGACTGGTAAAAATATTTAAGAGTAGATTAATAGGTCATCTGTAGAATGATATTTATATATGCGTGTAGTGTATATTACTTATTTCGACAGACATAGGAATTTGAAGTAAAAATGATGGAACTTAGGAAATGAAGTATTCAATGTATGGCTCTCATATTTTACCAAGGGATTCTGTAGTTTGTGTTAATAAAACTGGTTGTCCCCACCTGAGTTCTCGCTCACTACATATGTATGCCATAAGTAGCTTTAAAATAAATCGAGTACCTGTGCGTTTGCAAACTGATTTTCCAGTCAAAGAAAATCCCTTTATTGATCAAATATGAAAATTGAAAAATCTTTTCAATCACTGACAGACTGCAGTAATCAGATCCAGTTTCATAGCATATTTGACACTTTTGCTATTAAACTCACCATTAACCTAGTTCAATTTCCATAAAGTAGAAGGAACATTTTTGCCCTCTAAACCTTGTTTTCCCTACCATGTTTATCAAGGGACTATTTGGTTTAAATTTCTTCGGTTGAAAAAATTAATTTGTCTTGGCATGGATTTCAAATACTACTGTTAGTCGAATATGTCAAAGGATTTTTTAGATTTGAATTTTTAGAGATTTAGAAAACAGATTAAACAAAGTTTACAACGATGTGTTTCCACGTAGTCAGCTTTTTTTGGCATAGAGTTGTGGAAAAGGCGATATTGGTAAACAACAATGAATACAAATAATCTTAGAAAACCTTTTACATTGATCAGATAATCTGACTAGGTATACATTCTGATTTTAAAAGTGAACGCTTATTTCACTAGACTAAGGAATATTCTAGTCTTGATATAGTGAAAATACCGAAGTTTTGATTTTTTTTTCTCATTGTTGGAGTTATTCATTCGAAAGTCCGATTATAGGAACTATGGTCTATGTCCATGACCATGTTTCGCATTGAAATAACAGTTCAGTATGAGAAACGTCGAAAAGTTGGGAGGGTAATTTGTGAGCAGCTTACTCGAGGTTGACACAGTTCATCTCCAATGTCATTATCAAGATACATTTTATAACTAAGTAATCAAGTGAATCGACTTACCTACAGGACGTACGCTACGTACAGTCGACTTCACGCAACGTCCTTGTAATTGACTGAAGACGTTAATTTCTTTATTCACAACTCGAACACCATTTTGACAAAATTCAGTGATGCGATTATCTTTGTCACAATCTATTTAAAAAATGATTCGAAAATGCACAATAATTAATTTTGAGTTGTATAACTGATGAGAGACAGTGACTTAATCTGAATGATATTGATCAGAATTTCTTTGTATCATAGATCTTCGAATGATACATCGCACAGTTTTTGCATACGCTGATTGAATCTTTATATTGTTATTCACTTATCTCAGTTATTATCAGTGATGAGCAATAATTTTTTTCATCTACTTCTATTTTCATGCAAATTAAGCACCGGTCCAAAAGTATTCAGTTGGCTAGTAAATCGGTTTACGATTCATAATTACGAACATAGAATGAGATTACTCAATGCTCTTTATGTAATATAACAGCAACGCAAAAAAAGGAAAAGTGCAGACGTGAACAATAATATTTACGAGAAGTAAAGCTGGAACTAGTAATTATCATATCTTATGAAACATCATTTTAATCAAAATGAAGAGATGGTTGGTACTATTAACAAAATCCATCTCCATTGCAATTAAGTATCACTATATCTGATTAGTATCAAAGAATAATCTTGAGCTACTCTACGTCAGAATGAGTTTTACTGTTCATTTTAAAATGAAAACCATTTATGTATCAGTTTAGGTGACTTCCTTGAATATGAGGAGGTTTAAGATCAGATTTAATTGTCAAAATATGTTAACGTTAACTGTCGTTTTCCATTACTGACTCTTCTTATGACTGTAGACTTCAAGATTTTAAGGTTAATTCTCTTCCTATGTAGTAGACCGTTATATTACCATAATAATGAAACACTGAAATGTTGAGGACGTTAGATCCCCAGAACTCACTTGGAAAAAGTCCTAATTTTGTAATTTTATTCTGAAAATTTGAATTTTATTTTTTCGCTCCAAGAGACGCTTAGTTGACCTACAGCTTATATTTCCCACTCGGAAATCCTTCACTGTCACTGGTTGACATACTTTTTTATTACGCTATTTTGTGGCTCTCACAAGGGCGTTTCTATCATTGTATAAATAGGCTTGATTTGTGTGCTTAGTGACCTCGTATTTTCTGGGTGCCTGTAGAATACATTCTCTACGCCTCATCAAGACTTCTTGATCTAGTTATCAGGGCCGGGGACAAAGGATTAGAATAGCCTATCGTGTCACTGTATCTTTGACCTTCGTTCCGTTTATCGAGTAAGGTGAACCCGTAATAACACCAAGCATATCATGAAAAATCGTCTACATGATTTGCTTATAGATTAAACTGACTTTTACGTCATATTATTCACAGTAGAAAGCACGAAGACTTTGATTATCTACTATGAAAAACTAAGGTATTTTATTCAGATTTACCCACAGACTACACATAATTAAACCAGGGTGAGAAAAATAATATACTTACCACATTTTTCAAATTCAACTTTCACCTGACTTCGGCATTCACACGTTTGCTTATCCAAAATCTCATGCATGAAAGTAATACGTTTCAAACTATTTTCGCAGGGTTCCTCTTTCATTCGTACAGCATTTACTCGACAATTAACTGGAATCCTCTTTATGTAGTGACGTACAGAACAGAATCGTTTATCATTTCTTTGGACAAGATATTCTACATGTTTCATGAGTATTTTATTTCCGTTTTGACATTTTCTTGTAAGTTTAGGTTTTCGGCAGTCTGATGGTATAATATTAACATTATTGATAAAAAATGACAGAATTTAGACTACTAATTTTGATATCAGTATACATGAAGTAAACATATGGAACTGATTATTTCAAAATAATGGACGCGACGTGACTAGTGGTCACATTGCAACTTGATCTATAGAATCCGATCAACACTGGAAGGACTAAGCAAGCATAATATTTGTCACTACTCAATGATCATTCGATTGTAGAACTGGGTATCTCTTATTGATCACTTTTAGAAAAGCGGTTTAATTTCCAATTGTTAAACTATGAACTCTACTGCCCTCTGATAAATGGAAATATGAATCCGTAAATGATATTAAGTGGATGGTTACAATGAATTAAATTGTGCTAGATTAACCTATTTTTTTTAGGTCACACTTATTGCTGAAAAATTCCCATCATATTAAAACACAATTATATGAACGAAGTATATTCTTTTCAATAATTTCTCATCAGGTTCTACAATTATAAATCCAAATTAATAATCCATAAAAAATTGACCAATTTTAAGGCAGAGTACATCATTTATAACTGTAACATGTGAATCAAGAAGTGTTTGTCATATAAAATGAAATCGAAACGTTAATGTTGGGATGACTGATATGAAGTGTTAACTTGAATCAGTTCATCCGTCCATAAAATTCACATGTGAGGAGGAAAATGGAGGTAGAATAGCCTTTCTAGATGTTCTACTTACAAGGAGTAAAGACGGTTCATTAAGGAGAAACATAAACAGGAAAACAACGTGGATGGTTCAGTATACAAACTTTCTCAGTTTTGTTCCTCTACAATACAAAAGGAACCTGATTAAGACATTACACCATATAATCAAGACCATATGCTCTCGAGATGCGGTCAAACATGAAACAAAAGCATTATACATGACCCTGAGAGAAAACGGATACCCGGAGTAATCTATAAATAAAAACATAGCTAATAGAAGAGAGCATAAAAAATGTTTAACTGTGAATAAAAAGCCTCTGTACATACGTCTACAATTCAGAGGCGATGCACCTAGTGAAATGCTAAGAGTGAAGTTACGAAGATCAATCCAAAGGACTTTTAATGCAGGTAAACTATAACTAATGTTTTCCACACGTCCAATGATCACGCCGATGTTGAAAGATAAATTGCCAAGACTAGCCACTTCCTTCTGTATCTATCAATTCAAATGCTCCTGTGGGGCAAGTTATATAGGCAGATGTTCTAGGAATTTGTATACTCGGGCTCGTGAGCACCTCCCAATGTGGTTAGGCAAAGGTGTAGTCAAAACGGCTTATAACTCCATTTTAGCCCATTTAGTTCAGACGTGACATAGAACCAACATCCAGCAATCTTCCACAACAATAATATCGTGTTAACAGCAGTCTACCTAATTCTGTCAGACTGAGAATCCTTCAGACGGCTGAGGCAATTGCTATTTCGGATCCAAAAGCTAGAGCTTTGCATCCGAAAAAAATATGTCCAGCCGCTGTTTTTACTCTGGCCAACTTCAGGGTCAACTTGTTAATGATCAGTTTTATAATATGGTGACGTTAATTTGATTAATGTTCATTTTTATGTCCTAAACTTATTTTATCTACACATCTTACCAGTTATTATCATTATTATCACACTTGCTAACCTTTTAGGGAAATTTATTCAGTATCCACTCCTATCTACTGTATCTGACTTAATTCATATTATTCTACATATTACGTAATTTCTGATTTATAATCCCATTGTTCTATCTCACCCTATGTCAACCATATTTATTCTGATCATTTATCTTACGATTTTATTTCACTTATAAACCGATTCAAGTTACACTAATTCTTTACTAATGAAAGACAGATTAGAATTATGTTGTCATAGACTTTATTATTTAAATGAGATCATTTCACAGTCTCAAACAAGTGAACAAATACTGTTGTTTATTCGTGAGAAATAACTATTTACGTTGTAGTTTCACTGATTAATTAAGGGTACATGTATTGAATAACCTTTCCTTTGACAAAAATTTTCACAAACCAGTTGTTGTTTTATTTTTTAGAAACAGACAGACTCAACCTATTTAACTTTCCATCAACACAAAAGAGACAGATGACGAATAGAAATACATAATCACTGAAGTGTAATAATAATCTTGATTCTAGAATCTATGCACATAAAGAATTTCCTGTGAATACCTTCATCGAACAAATGAGACTTATTAAGTTTTCCCTTCAGCCTTTAGTTTGCTCAGGTATTGGATAAAATGTTAGTTTTTCATCAGTAATTGAGCATCAATCGTTTACTTACGACAAGGTTCTTCATATAAATATTCTTTTTCTTGTTCACATGTCACTTTTCCAGATTCATCACTCTTTCTAAGGGTGTAAATAATACGCCACACTTTACGGGAAGTCTTTCCCGCAGTACAATTCTCTTTATGTATTACTGGCAATGGGCATGCTGGAATTCCAAAAAATTAGATGGTTAAAGAGAGGATTTTTTAGTTACAATAATAGAAAAATCTGATTTCAAGGTCAATGGACATGTTATATCATTTTCCCAAAGCATGTGTATCTCAATAATGAAAAGGTACTGTCAAGACAATACGGAGCTCGGTTATTTCACACTTGATCGATAGCGGTCTTATAGTTGACAGAATTAAGTCATTTAAAGTTATTTATCGTGTTCCTACTAGTTTTCCTGATGGGGTTAGATCTCGTCTCTTACATCTAGCAGAAGCTATAGGAATTCGATCCAACAATCCAAGTCTTTGTGTTCATAAGAAATTTGTAACACCCTTATCTCTCCCTTGGCTTTAATAAATAATTTTATTTTCCATACTCTTTCTTCGTTTAGTCAGGTGGTCAAACACCTAATCAAAGAGCAAAATATAATTTGAATAATAGAAGATTCACTTTCTTCAGTTGGATTTTACCAGCATTAAGAAGACCACATATTTTCTCAAAACTAGTTAAAACGAAAATAAAATATTTCATAGAGTTGAGATCATGGGTCAATTGAAGCTAGATCACCATGGAAAACCTGGAAGCATTTGACGGCCGTTTCGTCCTTTTATGGGACTCCTCAGCAGTACACATCCACACATGATGGTCTAGCTTCAATTGACTCATGATCTCAACTCTATAAAATTACTAAAATCTCCACAAGACCCCTTCTGATAATAAAATACTTATCAATTATCCTACTTCTAACTCAATTTACCACATTTTTAAAGAAATAAGAAATGTTTTATTCGGGGCATTTTGCCAAATGTCTGAGTACACTTGGTGTACTATCATATCATTTGACGTGAACGTGAATGGGTACACTTCACTGTTAACTGACAACACATATAGCCAGTTGCTACTAAAATACCATCAAAATACACCAAATTATTTTGTATTTTGTCTACCATGTTACCTAGAATATATGTTTATAGATGGTTATTTCATTGGATCTAGTAGGTAGTAGATCAATAACCCTGATTGATCAATAAAAGACGAAACTTAATAACGTAAATTTTGAAAATAAATTTGTGTTACAGACTGAAATCATTAGGAGAACCAAAAGAAAACTATTATGTAATAACTATTCAGTTTTTTATTCTATTGACTCTTTGTTAAATTATGACAAGAACTACTCTGAGAACTGACTTATATTCACAACTGTGCAGCTAAATAATCATAAAAATAATTTTAAAATGATTTCCAAATTATAATTTTTATTTCTTGTAATTCAACTACTTACCGATATTCTTCTGTAACTGATCTATTTGACTGACACATTTACCTTTATATTCATCCAATTTATATGTTACTTTTTTAATAATTAACAAACTTCCATTATTTGTGCATTCACTATATTCAACTGGTTTAGGACAACAACATTTTCCTTGAATATATTTTTGTTGTTTCTCACATTTACATCCAATATTATTAAACCAACTTATAGTGGTTAATTGGTTACATGTAACAGGATCACATTTGACATCGACATCTTTTTTACTTGGACAAACTGGATGAAAATATTGAAGAAATAACTTTTATCAATAACTTTAGATACACTATGGAAAATATAGAGTATACTGAACATTATTATATAAATAAGAATTAAAGATATGGTAGTGTAAAATATGGTGAAGTGTTTTGACTGTTTTCAGAATTCCGTTTAGCTATACTTACATTTATTCTCTAATTAAAGTAAACATAAATGATTTACTACATTGTAGACAAATGCAATAGCTTACATTCTATATCATTTGATATCTTTCTGATGGTCTCAGTAATCGATAAATAAATCGATAAAATACCGATATACTTGTCTTTCATATTGACCTGTTGTTTTATGTAAGGTTTCTAAGGGAAAATAATTATTTAATTATTCATGGTATACACCAATTAGTGATAAATCTCGGTAAAAATCCATAATATTTATGTGATGTCAACGTATTTAGATTGCTAGCCTACTTGGGAGCGACTATAATTTATGAATGACCCAAACAGAAATGATTGAGCGGTTTAAAAGTCATGGCACCTATTTCAATATTCAATGCTCATGTACGATCTCTCAACAGTGGATGTCAAGTAGTACGTTGTAGTTAAGCGGCTAAAACGTATGGGAATACCGAGAAGTTTCTTTATTCGTGATTCTGGTGTTCAAATGACTCCTGAACAATGTGTCGACTATCATGACGATGTTGTATTTGGTATGTTTGTATGTTGGAGGAAAAGGTTTGCTAGAATGAGGACTTTTTTCGCTCCATCCTGATTGACACCAAGAGAGGTTATGAAACTTGCTGCAAAGTGGATAATAAAAGTACCAGTAACATTGACGGCAACTTTTACAGATATTACTGAAACTTCCGCAGTTTAATGGTATGGACAGTGTCGAGATATGTGTTCAATAAAAATGATAAGCTTGTATCAATCGTTTGGAGGAATCGGAAGGTGTGTAGAAATCGACGAAACATTCGTTAGAAAACATAAACGCAATAATAGTGTTAAAGAGGGCTGGGTAATCAGAACTTCCTTAAGTATATTTCCCAGGTCTCAAAAGCGACTCTTTCAGCACCTGAGAAACTAAGAGGATACAACGCTAGTACCAATTATATGAGAGTATGTGCAGCCAGATACCACAAAGTACAAACATGACTAGAGATCATATCGATTTCTATCTAGACTTGGTTGCGTGCATTGTTTCATCGATCATGAGCAACATTTTGTAGACCCCACTGCGAGCGTACACACCAAGAATATAGAAGCAATGTGGTCGAGATTTTATATAACGAATAAATGAAATGAACCAAAATTGTAACTCTGTATCCACCATAGTTCATATCTTCTTTGACTCCCTTATTGTTTGATAAAGTTTAATAAAATTTACTGTCAGATTTTGATTTATCAATATCATTTAAATGATAACTACAATGAGAATAGTCTGTTGTGTTTAATATCTTTTTTTGTCATATTATTCATATTTATTTAAATAATCATAACCTACCCACAACTTTCTTCATCCAAATTATTTTAGGTTGACATATTTCATTTTGTAGTTCATGAACTATTTTCTTTTGTAATAACATATTAGTTTGTTTAGAACAGATAGGATTCTTCATTTGTTTGTCCAAATGTTTACAAGCTATAAAAAAGAGTTTTAAAAAAAGATTACAACATAAAATTGTTTACAAATAGAACTAAGTATGAAGTACCTTTCCTGTGTGCATAAAGATTACAGTTATAATATACGTAAAAATGTACTTAAAATATTGATTGAACTATTCGCCCATAATTTCTTTATTCTCGTTAGTTCATCAATTAATGTTACATATTGTTGAAACCTGTTTACTATTGTCGGTCATTCAGTCATCAACAACGTAGGACCAGACACATATATGTATCGGTCCAAGTTGACATAGTTTATTAACACAACAAGATGAACATCGAATTCATGGAAGTAGTTAATTTAGTGGTGGTAATATATAAAAGAAAGGTTGTATATAAAGATATGTTACAAGAAGAAAGACAGATATGAAGCAATTTTAATCTCAAGGTTTAAGGGAAGATAAAGAGCGTATACATCTGCGGTTACTATTGTAAAAGTCCCAATAACATCATTAAGTAAGCGGAGGAATTCCCACTAAAAACTGACTAAGAATACGGTTCTTCCAAGCTGCAGTGAAAAACTATGAATATATAATCTACCGGTAAGTGTACTTTATTGCTTCTTCATTTGAGTCTAAATATTTTTGAAAAGAAAAGCTAATATAGACCTTTACTAAATTAACATAAGTTAATTATGGTTGATTATAATAAATTATTTAGCAAATAATTGATAAACATGGATTGATACTATTTAACAAAGTTCCATTCATACTTCAAACAGTAAACCTAATATGCGTTTTTTAAACTATAGTTTATTATAAGCAGAGATGGATAGTGGCTATCAGTGGAATTCAGGACGCGCGTTTGGTCCTATTTGGGACTCGTCAGCTGGATGTATCTGCATCTCAGAGTTAATGTTCACTCTGGGACTCGAACCCAGTACCGTTCGCTTCAAACGCCATAGCGCTATCCCCTTAGCTACTGAGTCC
This sequence comes from Schistosoma mansoni, assembly GCF_000237925.1. Lineage (NCBI taxonomy): Eukaryota > Metazoa > Platyhelminthes > Trematoda > Strigeidida > Schistosomatidae > Schistosoma > Schistosoma mansoni. Next base: position 34,880,125 of record NC_031502.1, on the reverse strand, counting down.
TGTTATAGTTATAGTTTATTATCTTTGATCTGTTGTTGGATTAAAAATTGAATGAATTTCAATTCACAGTTAACAGATGAAACAGGCGAGAAATTGTTCCTAAACAAATTTTTTCTCTTAAAAAAACGTAAACTCCGAAATGTATGAATATAGATTTACTTATTCTAAATGAAATATTTTTTTGAATAAATTGAGCATTGGGTAGAATATTCCCTGAAGAAGTGGCTTACACTGAGTCACGAAACGTCAGAAAATCTAATTTTTCTACTCATTGGGATATTACAAATATATTAATTTATTTATAACTAAATGAAATAGTTTTTCAAATTCCTTCAAAATGTGTCTACCATACTCAACATAGACCGAACCGTGAATACCTACGGCATCTGATTACAAAACAATTTCTCTGTGACTTTACACTTTAAAATAATAATCATTAACCATCAAATGATCACATTAGCACAAAGATTTTCTTTGAAATGTGTAACGGTTAATTTGTAGATTCTCATTTCAATCATCAATCTCTCTTGACTGACAAATGAAATTTTAAAAAAGTGTAATCTATACAGTTGGTAGTTCACATTAAACAGACATTAATCACTGAACAGATTAGTATTATTTCGAATAACACTATGGAGATAATTATAGAATCAAGATGCAAGATTGGAATTAACAATGTTATGTGAGAAATTATCATAATCCTATACTAATTTATTATCTTTTAAACAGTATGTAAATCACTTACAGCATATACGTTTCCGGTAATTTGTCCTTTTAACGCATTTACATTGTGATTTTAATTTTTCCCATGATGTTATACTATCCAAAGCAATTCCATTGACTAAATTACAACTACCTTTAACAACATTTATTTCAGTTGGGCACACTGAAAGAAAGGACAAAGTCACATTATCAGTTTACAATCTCAGAAATTTCAAATTTCAATGTTGTTTAAAATCGGAAAATTTGACCAAGAATATATCACAGCATTATGGAACAAGTGAATCAGCTATTGTTAACAAATTAGGTATCTCATATTTTCTTAGTTTGTGTGCTTTTTCTCTTACAAATGATGCCTAATTATAAGGTATCATTGCTAAATGAGTCAGTTCAACTTCGTTTTTCACATAGAAATGATGTATTCATACAGCGATTTGTTGTGCAACGGACTAACACTCTAGACTCCAAGCACTGTAATAACAACTCTGGTTTCTTTTTGTAAAAAAATATTGTTGTCAATTAATTATAAAATAGTATGCTACAATCTGAGTCGAGTATGATGGCAGAAAAGTATTATTACTGCTATCATTTTAGTAAGTTGATTATAAACCTGGATTTTTTATAGTATATCCGTACACTATATCTTGTACAGTATATTGGGATGAGAATGGACGTTCTGGTTTCTATTCGTTTGGGCTTTAATGTAATATTTCACAAAAAGCCGACTGTATTTCAATATCTATCCACCTATTATCATAATTTTTATTGGTTTATTCGCCCGCTATTATGCTTTGTAGCTTAATCAATAGATAAATATTATATAGTTGAGATCATGAATCAATTGAAGCTATACCACCATGGAAAACCTGGAAGCACTGGACGGCCGTTTCGTCCTATTGTGAGACTCCTCAGCAGCGCGCATCCACGATCCCGCCTCGCAAGATTCAAACCCAGGACCTACCAGTCTCGCGCTAGAGCACTTAACCGATAGACCACTGAGCCGGTATCCAACGGTGTTGATGTCTAAACTCAACCAATTCACGACAAATAACTTTATGCATCAATCTTTACTTGTTATTGATTTTCCCTATCTATCTGTTTCAATGATAAACCATTAAAACATCGTGTTGATTATTCTTTATTTAAATAATAGATAACTTTAATTTCATACAGTTAGTTAGTTAGACATATCTCTACTGATATTCAATATTTTAACTCACCAAGATTAATAAGTGTTTTTACATCTTTAAATTCACACAATTCTTTCTGTGGATTAAAATAATATGTACGATTTGTAATTTCTGTTTGTCCATCAGTAGGAATACATTTTTTAAATAAATTATCTTTATTAACTTCACGTCGACAACAACATGGACGCATTTTAATGTCAGGATGTAACCGATGACATTTTTTGTCTTTCTCTTCAATTGCCCATTTTGTTGTAGTGATTTGTTGAAGGCATGTATTTGGATCACATGGCTTTACATCAACTGTTGGAGATTGACAGGCTATAAGAGAAGTATACAAAATATTTGTAAGAATCAGCCAAAAACAAGAAAGAATAACAATAATAAAAAGTCTGGAATAGGTGCATATAAGTAGTAAATTTAAGTTGCACCAGGGCTAAAGCTACTGATATTTAAATTTCAAAGTAAATGATATGTAGTTTGAAGCGCGAAATTTCAATAAAAAAATTTTGCATTTACGTTTTACCAGTTCGTAAATACCTCGAGTGTTTTATTATTGTAACGGAGTCTTCTGAAGTCAATCTGATAAGTCTTCTAATTGAACGCTAGATTCAGTTTCCTAAACTCTCTAGTAACAGCCAGGCTAAATCTATACACCAACTTGAACACGAGAGAAAAGGAGAGAAATAAGGAGGAAACTCTTTACCCCATAGTTCGTTAATGTACAGAAAATCTAGGGTATTTATAGCTTTTTTTGATGGCCTTAGGCTTCCGAAAAATTCTGAAACGCTACTAAACATAATAGCAGAATATATTATCATGCAATCAGAAACGCGACATATGACTTTTCACTTTTTAGATGTTTCTGGCAAAACTTCTACTAAGTGCTGATTGGATAAGATGTTTTTCAGCGTTTTCAGAGCCTTTTTTAGCTTTTCTCGAGGAATTTTTCGGATCCTGCCAACACAATCCAGTTAAGCTGAAAGTGCTCAAACTACAAACCGATAGATTACTCACTCGATCACTTTTCATTAAGGGCATAGTTAGAATCATAAGCTATATTTTAAAAGAGATTTAACTCAAAGAAATGACAAACTTTGTTTAAAAACTTCACAAGACTACAATATGCAATGTTTTGTTATTATGAAAACTGGAAGTCGATATTTTCAGCCTCATTACAGTGACGAAAAACTATTTAGCTGATTTGGAAACAGTCTTTAATCTTGCTTTTGTCTCAGGATTGGTCTTCCTCCTTTATATTATGAAAATGCTCTAAAATGCAATATGTGTGGATAAATGTAGTTCACTTACAGAATAATGCAATAATTATAATATACAACACTACATACCACATATTCGATCACGTTTCTCTCTGTACACCACTTTGCATTCACATTCTTCAATTATGGATCGTGTAATTAAAATTGGTTGTTTCCCAGTTGTTTTGTCACACGGACCTATCGGTGTTACATCTTGAGGTTTACATACAGGTGGTGGAAGATTCTTAACGACATTCGTCTTGACACATTGTCCATTATGTAATTTCCAAAGTTGTGCAACCTATGGAAGTAGTCAATATTGGAGTATGTAAATTATTTTGATTACAAAAGACAATTATTCGAGTAAAAAACAAAAAATTTTCTAATAGGAATTGGAATTCACTTCTAAAAGTTTACTATAAAGCTACTTAACATCGGCATTGTCAAATCATAAAAGATAGCAAATTATATTGCTTATAGTAATAACTTTTTGTTATTTGTGAACACATTCACAATTCTTCAAGTAAAGTTATTACGTATAGACAAAACTAAAATAATGAAAAAAAAACGATTAGTTGAACCAGAAATTATGAAAAAAGTATCAGAGAATAAATATTAAATATGTAACTATATAATGAAAGATTATAGTTAAACAGTTGTTTACGCAAGATACTCAACATTCACTGGCCGGATACTACCAGCAACAAGTTTTGTGGGGGAGGACCAACCAGCTTCCAGCTGAAGAGGAAATTAGGAAAACACGTTGGTAGTGGATAGGACATACATTGAGGAAATCACCAAACTGCATCACGAGGCAAGCCCTAACTTGGAATCCGGAAGGAAGGCGGAAAAGCGGAATGCCAAAGAACATATTACGCCGGGAGATAGAAGCAAATATGAAGAGGATGAATAACAACTGGAAAGAACTGGAAATGATTGCCCAGGATAGGGTTGGATGAAGAATACTGGGGTGCGGCCTATACTCCACCATGAAGGGTAACAGGCGTATATATATATATATATATATATAAAGATTATAGTAGGATTATCGAGAAGTGAGTAAATAAAAGTCATTCGAATTCTATTCTCATTTATAATGACTTTTATCTGCCTACTTGAAACATTAGATTGAAACTATTCACTATTTAGTCTACCTTCAATTTTTGGTTTCGATTATTTCTCAAACTTTTTAGTTGATTCAATGATTTACTAATGAATTGAATTTATATTAACCACATTCCCCATTTTTTAATTGCACTATAGATGGATATTAATATGCAAATAAAATAGTCACTACATTATTTTGTTTCAATATAAATACGATTGGATAGTTTTTTTTAAAAATGTACCATTTCTCTTTACTGTACAATTTGTAGCGTAACATAAGATTGTTTTATTTAGATAATCAGATAATCATACATTAATTTCGATAGTGTGATAAGAAGACGAAGATTATCAGAACTATGTGATATATTAGCGCAATACCTTTCAAAAAATCTGTACATACATTAATTCATTACGAAACTTGCTTACTTTTGTTTTTAAACGGATATGATCGTCTATATTACTATATAGGCATCAAAGTAGAACTCATTTTAATGTATCTCTAAATAATAGTCAGATTGTCTAGTGATATCATCATCAATATGTTACCGTGGTGTTTGGATAAAATACGATAGATTAGTTACTCAATTATCCTAAAAGCACATTATCTGAATGAGTCGAATCTAGACAGTTTTAGAAGAGAACAATGAAGAGATCAGGAAACTGTTGGTAATTTACAAACTTTCCTTGAAAAAGCTTGGACCAGATTGCCAGGCGAAACGTTGGATTTACTTCAAATTCATTCGCTGAGATTTTACAAATATATTTTTCCTATTTAATGTCTTACATCAACTCAGCACCCAAATACTGTGAAACTATTCTCTCTAATTTAGACGAAAGTTGTTATATATTTACAAACTTTCATTTAATTGTTCTTTTCGCAAAACAAAACAAGATTCTTGAATAATTTTCTGTAAATATAGATTATCACGGTCTTACTTACAGTATTCCAAAAGTATAAAATGTAACAACTTAATCATAACACACTTTTTCTTCAGAACTCAAACATCATCATCACTTCATATTTTATCAACATATTTCGACATCACTAATACATAGTTATATTTTTTTGGTCTTAGACACCTTTGGAACAAATGAACAAACTTATCAAGCGTAAAAATTATACAAATTGATCATACAGTAAAGTTTATAAACTTTTACTTACTGATTTATAACTTCCATCTGGTGAGCAAATTCGTTTAATTCTAGGTATACGATTTGTACAACAACATAATTTTGGAATAGTGATTCTTTGTTGAATACATTTACATCCTATTTTATTCCATTGATAAGTTGTTACTATTTGTTGACATGAATTAGGATCACAATATTGATTTTCATTGGATTGATTTTGTTGAATTGTTTTAGGGCATATGATTTGTTTCTCTTCAATAGTTTCACGTTTTATACATTGACCATTTTCTAATCTATTTTGTCAGTATAAAATACATGTAATCAATGATTATTTTAGGTAACTGTAGGAAAGATATCTTATAATAATGATAATAAATGATAGTCATAGTTCTCATCATAAAAGAGCAATGAAAAAGAAGGATTTTTTATATATTTTCTGCCTAAAATTACACGAGAAGTTGGATGTTCTGACGTCCTAAAACTAGCACTGGACTTTAAGAACAGCTTGTAGTGTAATATCGTTTATTAGTTGATTTTATACACAACAAGTTTATTCATTGCTCTCTTTTGTTAGTTTTAATCTTCCTCTCTTTTCAACTTTTCCTATCTTACGTAAGAAAAAGAAAACTATTTCTTAAACGATTAAGATAAAAAATCTCTAATAAACAGAAATTCTAAACTTGTTCAGTTAAATATTCGCTTTAATCGTTTTTCATTGCGGAATTTTTAAACAAATTTTCAATTTTCAAATTCAATGTTTCGATAATAATAATAATAATGATCATTCTAAAATAACTTCATTTTACTTTTAAAGTCATAAAAACGACTTATTTCAAACGTTTATTAATGTCAATATCAATTAAATGTTGTACTCTAGAAATATTTTGCTCACTTTCAGATTTACATGTTTTAAGATGGTGGAGAGTACTTGTAGCTTAGATGGATGATTTACAATGGTGTTTTGTCCTCTGAACTGGATGGTTTGATCATGGGGCTTTCATCGTTCCTCTGAACGACATCATCAGCACAAACTTCGGGTAGAAGTGAAGTGTTCGAATTTCTCCACATGTGGTTCACAGCTTGTCCTGTATACCTCGATGTTGATTAGTTCTTGTTGACCTTAAATATCGCATTGTTTACTTCTTTAATTTTGTTCCTATGTTTGTACATAATTTTCCTTATTATTTGATAAATTTGACTGATTTCAAATTACTTGTTTTAATATTCTCTATGTATTTTAATGAAAACACCTTTTAACGGCTAATTTTCTACATAGTTTCATTGGGTTAGTAAACACAAAACTAGTCTATTTTTAAAGTTAACTTGAAGATTTCTTTTTCTAATACACAATTGATAAGGATGAAATTAAACCTACATACGCCTCATCATATTGTGTAAACATTGACTATTTCTGTAGATATACAAATCTACTATGATTGGAAAATAAAATGCTAAAAAAATTTATTTTAAACTAACCGGTAGTAAATATTTTTATTCTCAATGATTCCTTTATCTTCAACACATTTGCCGCCTAATTGTTTTGATGCTGGACAACAACACCGTTCATGACGAATTTGCTCTACACGTTGACATTGACAATTTTTGATAGTATAACTGATATGACGATTTGTTTTGAGACATGTACCGGCACTATCACAAGTACCTTCAAGTATATGAGGTTTTGGACATTCTAGTCAAAAGAAAAAATAGACCATTGATTTAGACTTCACTCAAATATATCCCTTATGTATATAACAAAAATATATAAAGAACTCTAATTTCCAACAACTTGTGGTTTACCATTAGGATCTACTTAGTACCTTAATTGATAACCAAATAGACAAATAGTAAGAAGAATTTAATGTAAAAACAGATTCGATCTATTGGAATTGAAGGTTTCTTTAGAAAGTTCATTTTGAAGATAGTTTTCATCATTGATTATTATTAACCAAACAGCTCTTTTGTCATAAGGTTCAACTTCACATAGATGCCTATTTGCGATTGCTTCAAAGTAATATTTTCACTTCAGAGTAATTATCAAAAGTGACATCTTAAATTGTAAAGTCCAAAAGAATCAATACTAATCGATTAGTAACGGCTCAAAAAATAATACGTACAAATTAATCAGTGAAATCACTTACTGGGACATTTACGACGAATAAAATTCTCTTTCACACAACGTTCATTAACTTTATCAAATTTAGATACTTTATTCACAACTATTATACAATTTCCAACACAAAATTCTCTTTTTTCATGTGATTTACCAAGACAACCTTAGTTATTTTTAAAAGAAAACAAAGAAGAAAATATCAAACAAACCATCGTATTTTGACTAAAGTTGTATTTCATCAACATGTCACAGATTGAAATAAGCTAGCGAATCATCAAGGTATCTTGGATAATAATTTCGCCCTAATCTGAGCCATGTATACCTACTATTTCACTACATATATACCTTAGATTATCCATACCTCATAACAAACATAATTGTATTTAATTAGTGAGTTGATATTTTTTAAGCATTATATCCAAGTTTAGTCAGTTCACGATGTTGAGCACCGACCATTTTATATTATCATATATTATAAAGTATTCTGATTATTATGAAAGTTGAAAATGTTTTCTGATACTTTAATGATCATTACATAAAACAATATGTGCTTCATTTTTCTTGTGAAACTTGAAATATTGGTTAAATATTTTAGAAGTAATACCTAATGCAATCTAATTAACAGTATAAAGTAACAGTCAATTGAAGCTAGACCATCAAGGAAAACCTGGAAGCACTGGACGGCCGTTTCGTCCTATTGTGGGACTCCTCAGCTTTGAACTATGAAAATACTGAAATCTTCACAAAAAACCCCTTCTGAATATAAAATAAATCGATTAAACAGTGATATGAATAAAGCCTTCTATCATTATTGTATGACATCAGTCTCTTTTAACTACATATATCTATCATGAATACAAGAAACAATATAAATCAAAAGTATTTCTCAAGGAAAATAGATATGCATAACTTAGACTTAATTGAATGAAGTGTAAATGACAGATGAAATTGATTCTACCTAGTTACCAGTACCATTTAATTATATTTTGAAGAGTAATTATATGACTTGGTCAATCATTTCTATCTATTGGCTATTGATAATTAATTGTATGATATTGTATATGTCTCTATACACTAAGTTATCGATTAGTCTATGCTAAATACTAGACGGTTTATTTAACACTGAATCATATAAAAAGTGGTGTATCCATATATCATTTTGACTGAATTCCGGCGTCAAATAATTCCAAATCACTAGTCTTGTGTTCTTTTTATGCGTCGTCAGGCTATGGGTTTCAGTACAAAGGACAAAATAGTTAAACAGTTCAGTACACAACAAAAATGCTCGATGTTTTACTCATATAAATAAAAAGTATTATCAATTACTATTGTTCATCGAATAATGGTTTGATAACTAAACTGTGGTGCTCATTTTCACACAACGAAGTCTTCTTATCATTTGTTCTATATCTATAATATGTGACTGTTTCAAAACTGTTACCTGTATCGATACTCCGAGTATTTCTTCATTTGATTTCACCTAGTAAGAAAGGCCTTGAATACATCTAGTCCTGAATATCTCTGGCTTTAGCTAGATTTTATACTGATTAAATAATTTAAGCAGTTATAAGTTTCAAGAACAATCATTCAATCAGACTTCATACTCATAAGTGCTAGAGACAAAAATAATTAAAGTTTGTTTTACACTGCTCTAGTTAACTTATTATGTTTTGAGTTTCATAAACAGATAAATATTTAGTAATGATAAAATAATATAAAAATATGCAAAAAATTAGTCAGCTTACAGCATTCCCGTTCTTCTTTTATAGTTTGTTGTATTTTACATTTACAATTATCCGGATCAACCACTGATGTGATCAAAAATAGAGGTCGTCGACATGTTTGTGGTCTACATTCACCATATTTGATTTTAACTGCCTTTGAGCAAGCTATAGTAACCAGAAAAGTTTTAAATAAACTACTAGTTCTCTAATGCATCACAATTATATGAATAGACTACTGTTCATTGGAGGTAATATTGACAAAATAATAATGACGGACAAATAGTTGCAGAAATAGTGGGCAAATGCTTTTCTTGTTCCAAGCTACTTCTCTAACAGATTATTCCTCTGTGTTGCTTGATATGGAGACCATTCAATTTTGATTATATTTTGCGTTTTACACTACCTCAATTCAGTGAATACAAGACTAAGAGATTACTTACTTTAAATGGAATGTGTCGTAATATTCTTAAAACAGTTTATCACTAACCCCAATAACATTGGAAAATAGACTTTTTCAATATGACGCATCCTAGATTTCACGAAAGTACAAAATATAACTACAGGAATTAGTGATATAACCGCGGTGACGAATATATATATTTGAATTAGATATGCTTTACAACTATTCTTTCCCGACGTACAATTGAATTTTAAAGGCAAACCGATCAATACATTTACAGGCAATTGACTGATTATGTAAGTTATCAAAGGATAATTTATAAGTTGGACTAGATACGAACAGCATGGAACAGCCGTTTCATAAATTGTTATTTTGTACGGTGTTCGAGTCTGCTACTGACATATGAGGTTCTCATACACAGGTCCAACCTAGCTGCTCGAATAAACAAACCTAGGTTGAGTAGAAATATTCATTAAACAAATTCAAATCAAGAATCCATACACACTGAAAAATATACATCATTTTCCCTTAGAAATGACAGGCACATTTTCAACCAATGCTGGGTCACTTTCCAAATCCTGGCCAATAAAGTGCTGATACCTTTTAGCCTATGTCTGATTGACCGAGCGTTTCATAAGTATATCTTTAAAATGTGCTTACTAGTTAACCATGGAGTGGTTAATCAAGTTTGATGGATCAGTATATTTAAAAATACTTTTGAAACTAAAAATAGTATACAACAGATAAATATAATCACGGATCGACAAGTGGATTTAACCTAGTTACCAAGCATTTGTAATTCCGGTACTAAGTCTAAATATCTCATTTCCACAATCTTTAAGAAAGTAATGGTATATAAAACGTCGTGACCTATGTCGGAATTGATGTTTTCTACAAACGAAGATTTTAGTTGTTTTTTGAATGGTCTTTGCACTGAGAAATGTATGGTTCAACCGATTGCTAAAAGTTTAACTCACTAATTGGGACTGTTTGTTTATTGGTAGATTTTACACACTTCACATTTTCCAAAATCATTTTGTGTGTATAAATCTCTAATTGTCCATTTCTACAGAATGTTTGTTTTTCCTCTTCCTTTAAACAGCCTATAAAAAGAGAAGAAATAATCTGTAATCAATGATGAAATTAAAATGGTAAAAACATAAACGACACGTCTTTCTAGTAGATAGTTTTCCAGATTACTGTAACAAATACATTTTTAAATAGTTTGTACAGACTGACATGTTAAATAGCCTGTTGTCAGTCGACTAAGATCGATTATGTTTTCTTTATCCAGTTACTGATAACTTTATTGATGTTCAAATAATGAAGACAACCCGGTTACTGATGAATTGTTGCAACTAATAACTTCAGTACTGTCTTCCGTTTAGCACATCACATTCGGATCTTGATTATTTAGTTAATACATAAATTACATCACTTCATTTTCCAATATGCCTATAATATTTATTAACCACTCAATTAGTAAGTTACTAAGTAAAAAGGCTATACTCTGGTTAGTTGTGCATTTATAGTTAGTATAAAAGCACTCTTTCATTGTTCTACAGTTATTATCATATAAGTTTTCAAATCATATTCAGAACAGTGAAGAAAAATTTAACAGTAATCATTTTGTACAATAAATTAATGAATGAAAATTCAAATTAAACATAACCGCTTACAGCATGGACGTTTATCTATGACTTTTGAAGTTAATAGACATCGACAATTTTTAACTTCGTATACTGAAGCAATAAAAGATTGTTGACAAGTCCTATTATCACATTGACTCCAATATGCTTGTGGAGAAGAATAATTCTCACAGCCTAAATATTATTTTTTTAAAAATGAAGCATCACAATTTGTGTAAATAAATTTATAGTACTTGTGAGTAGTAAAAATGGCTTACCGAAAGAAGTTAAGCTCGTACTTTCATCCAATTCTAAGCTCAATTAAATCAGTGTTGAGGTATTTGATGTCTCATTCTTTTAAAAAGACAGTTTAGAATCATTAAGCTCTAGTTAACTTTGTATCGTGTATCAACCTCTCTCTGTGCTAATCTATTAGAGCACAAACAACTACTAAGTAGACTACATTGATATTCTCTATTATTATTTACTTAGTTGTCACTGAACGCTGATAGATCTTTAATAAAGCACCGGTACTTGCTTCTTTGTAGTCATTTTTCTGTAACTGATTTTGATTTGGAATGATAAAAGGAATACATGGTTGTGAATTTATATAATTCTGTAAAGTTTTGCAGTTACTAATGTTGATTTGTACAGTAGAAACATCAAAAAGCTCCACTTTACATTTAATGCTGATTGCCATCCATCCATGGAATGTACATCAGAAACAGGGACCTAGAAACTTATGATCATTTAGAGACCGAAAATATTGATGTGAAGAATCACTAATTGGTTCAATGGAAATAAAATTATCGTGGTTACCATTAAGATCAATATCTGTTAACAATGGTGTTTAGATTTATTAACAAATACAAGTCGAAAACTGAAGAGAAAACATTAGGATAACTTCGGTTTTCAAACTTCCACCATGAGAATGAGGTCTCCATAATAATATCTGACAAAACGTTCTGAAAAATCTGTAACTATTCACTATCTCAGTTCCAAATTTTGTAGTTCAGTAGTTATTGTTATAATCAAAATTTTTAAACAGTATTTCTTTACTAAATTCTACATTTTCATCCAGGGTGGTCATGTATTTACCCTTCAATGTTTTTACTTATTTTGTTCTAGTTACTCTCAACCTTTCTGTATTACTTATTCTTTTAGAAGATATCTTAGCCCGTACTATTCTACTTGTACACGTTTTTATAACTTTCAAATTTTCATTGTCTTCTGAATCAATACCACTGTTTACGTCGATACGATTTCGGATGACTGTTTTTTGTTATCATTAGTCACTATTATAAGTCCATGTGGTTTATAACACCTTTAACTCTTTCACTAGTTTCTCTCCTATATAGATCAGACATGTACAATCATAAGCAGCATTTAACACTATCAAATTAAACCATTTTATTTCCTGAATTTCACGTACAAAACTGCATGTAAGATTCAATAGATTTACTTCATCTTAAAAAAGCTCTATTACTCTTACTTTACTAAGTCAATACTCGTATACAGATCGAATACCATTAGATTACTTAATGGATAAATTAAGTTGTTGAATAAGTTAACCACTATTTTTACTTCCAGACGTATGGTTTTTGATAAATGATTGACTGGCCTAGCCTCAGTTCTTACGCCTTCTGAAGTATTTCCTTTTTAAATCGACCTATGCACAACTCATAGAATCCTTACTTAAGATAATTGTTTAAACACTTGTATTTAAACTAAACGATTTCTTATGTAACTTGATAAATAACGGAGACTCACTTATACTATGTTTAATCGTTCGTACACGTCTCATGCATTCATGACCACATCGATGTTGTTTAGTCGTATAATATGTGATACCGACAATTAATAAACGATCATTTTCACATAAATACGATAAGTGGGGTTTTGGACAACCTGTAGGATATATGAAATAAAAATTTAATTTAATCTGTTCATAAGAAAATCTGTGAGATGACCAAATAAAATTTTTTCCTTACATAATGTACCACAAAGCAATTTCATCGTACATCCATATTCATCTTATGAAAATCTTAGTTCGTTTAAATTAGCATATAACCATGAATTCATTTATTCTCCATTAGCAATAGTACTGTAAATGATGTGAGATCATGATTTAATTTTAAATAACAGATTTCAAGCTTCTTCTGTTTAGTTGTTCAATTGTAAGTTTAATTTAAAGTCTTAATTACAGAGGACGATAATTTTGTGGCCCCTAATTTGACTTCATATGGATTGTGTAAATGATTGTTATCGAAATATCCATCCCAGCTACCCTCGTATATAAACGTCGACCTAAATCGCGTTGGTGAACAACAGAATTAAACAAGTAGAATGCGAGAATGGATTTCGAATACATGTATTCTATGCACTTATTGATCCAGACAAACGATCAAAGAAACGGAGCGAAGAGAGCGAAACGAAATGACGTGTGATGGAGAAGGGGAGTGAACCAACTCAATTAAGCCAAGCATGAATAGATATTTATAGTCACACGATGATTTACAGACATGTGACGAATAGTGTAAGTGCACACATATACGCTCATATAAAAGCAATCAAGGTTGATAGGCGAATGATTAACAAAGTCAAAATGTGACTCAAGCAGAATGAACAAACTGGCCTGTACGAAAGCTAAAATAAGCTATGTATAACACTACAATAATTTCGGATCAATAAAACAGATCTTGATTTTAAGTTGAAAATCTACAAGCTTCAACTGAACGACACATTCAGCAATTCTACCTATGAAATACCGAGAGTGCTTAAATATTTTTATGTTCATGTTAATGATTTTATTAAAGTGAAATAATCAATTGTACATTTCTCAATTTGCACAAATACTTTACTACTATATGTCATCATGTATATAACACAGGTTAATGGATTCCTAAAGAACTTATTCAAAACATATTCTGAATGAAATATTCTTATTTCAAACAATCAGTTTAGTTTATGAAAGTGAATGAAGTAGGAACAAAATTGTTAGTAAAATAATATAGATTTATTACATCACATGGGTTTGCTTCAGCTGCTGACATTCTATATTAATTCTATAAATTTTCTACTTGCTACCCGACTCGTACTAATAATCTTCCGATTGCCAGTAATTCTTGTCGCATACCCCTCTAGATTTACCCTCATACTACCTTATTTATATATTTATAAGGATAGAAATAGAATTCAGGCAATACAATGTAATAACATTACTGTACTCCAGTTGTTGTTCATGCTTTTTTCAGATTCAGACGACCATAAATATTTTGTTTATCATAAGATAATTACTACTAGCTGGTTAACATAAATCCTTTCTCAAGATTAACTCTCTCCCCATAAACAGACCTGTTTTTGATTGATCGCCTAATATTCGTGTTGTCCGTTGTACTATTTAAACTTGGATTAATGTTAATTTGGTTATTTATTCTCTGAAGAAGTGGCTTATACTGGGTCACGAAACGTCAGAAAATCTAATTTTTCTACTCATTGGGATACTACAAATATATTATTTATTTAGAATCAGTATTTGTTTCTCTTTAATTTAATTTTTATAACTTACCACAACATGTACACCTTTTCTTATTGACCAATCTCCAACCACATTTACAAGTGTTTGGATTATATTCATTTGCATAAGTTTCTAAACTTTTTGTACAAGTGGAACGATCACATCTAGTTTGAAGATGTCTGTAAAATAGCGCTTGATATTGTTTTGATTTTCTTAATCCATCAGTTTCTTTACACACTGGTTTGTATCGGAACTGTCTAACAAATTGCTGACATACTGATGTCAGTTTATTCAATTTAAAAGAAACTTCCTACAGAAAACATTGTGTTTAAGATACATTAGAATTAATTAAGCTAAATAGACATGATTTATAAGAATGATGATACATTTTAGTAAATTTCGGTTTCATGAGTGATACAGATATAATTAGTGTCGTCGCATATTTGTTGCACATTATAGCGATTTAATGAAAGTTGTGGATACTAATCACTAAATTAAAAATTCCATTGTCTAATATAATGTAACCTCTGTAAGAAACAAAGGCAATGTATTGCAAATTATACGTACGTCTCAATGAACATTAATATGAAGTTCAAATCAAGAACAAACGAAAGGTTTAGTGTTGTTTGATTCTGAACGATTCAACAGTTTGTATCAACCAGTTAAGAAAACTAATCTCAAATTCAATGAAGGGTGTTTGTTTCAGTCCTAACGTCCTCATGTACACATTGTCATATATCACCCTAGAATGTAAAATGGAACTATCTAGTTACCTATTGAACAGGTTGATTTTCAAAAGATCTTGTCCAATTTATTAGTTAATCCGTTTAAATTTGTTCTCAAAAAATAGCATACACCATACTGTCAAACACGTATCATTATGATACTAAACAAATTGACTATTGAGTTGAAAATTGTGAAATGATTCTACATTAACATGTGCTAACATCGAGTTCTGTGACTGTAGTAAACCAGAGCATATTTTCTAAGCATCAAAATTTAAATAGTTGGATAACTTCGTAATTTTTTTAAAAAAGCGGTTACAACTTACTGTTCGAATCACAACGCCGTTGTTACATTCTATATTTACTTTTTTTGGTGGACAATAACAAAAATGTTTGTTTTTCATAGTTCTTACAATGACGCACTTCTGTTCATGATCATTCCATTTTCGTTCTAATATTAGTTCTTTCCAATAAGAATGAATCTCACTGCAATTTCCAATTTGAATAAATTGTGTTGGACAACCTATACACATTTTTATAAAAATCATGTAGAATTCAAGTATTTCTCAAGATACTTTCAAGTTGGTAGACAAATAGAAAACCAAATATGAAATGCTATACATGCCATATAAAAATAAATCATTTCTGATTACAGGCAAAGAAACTTACGACAATCACGATTGTATGTTCTTTTCTTTTGAATGCAAGTACAGTTGCTTGCATCTGGAATATTTTCAATGACGGTTTCTACTAATTTTCCATTTGTACATTTTCCACGTGTGATACGTACTCGAGGTCGACAAACTAAGGTTTAAAGATGATATAATACTGATCAGAAAATTCATAAATATTTTATGTAATGCGCAGTTATTATTACTGAATTCAAAATATACAGAAATGGTTCCGTTTATACCTTTTTGCAACTCTTGCTCATTCTACTATCATCAATTTACTATTAATTTTGATGCTTTTTCAGTAAGTTCGATTAAAATGCTCTTAACTTTGAAAGGAAGTACAATTCATTTCACTGACGATTTCTCTCATTTGCGAACAGAGAGCAGAAAATCTGTAATCACATTGCTGGAATATTTTTTCATGTAGTTTTATTACTATTATTATCATCTTAAGTTTGTCAATATTTTGTCTATAATTGCTCACCACATACAAGTGATGTTACTGAAGGATGATGTTGATCGTGCAATAGTAGCCATTATGATCTCTCTAGCCATTTCGGAAATGATTCCACTCATCTCAGCTTGGAATTACTTAATTATAAGTTACCGGTTCAGAGATCGTTATTACAACATAGATCATGTAATCAATGGAGTTGTTCATATACTAATTAGTTCACCTTTATTTGGTAGTCCCAAAAGTCTTCACTGGCCGTAGATTGGCCTAATATATGCACTGAGGGTCAGATGAACAAATGTAGAGTTATGACAACAATGTCTTGTAAAATTAGAAATTGACCCTATGATTTCGCAAGTTAATATTAGATTGGAAGTTAATAGGTACCAGGCATAAATTTGGAAAAATGAACTTATAAAAATAACTAACCCCTCATCAAGCTACATAATGTAAACTAATTAAAAAATTTTTATATGTCAAGCTAATTTTGGTATACAGTATAGTTGAACTTATTCATATAATGAATATGGCAAAATATATATCGATGTGTTTCTGCTCAAATTTTGTTCTATTGGAAAATAAATTTTAGGATAATCCGGTATCAATTGAAAAACCAGGGAATCACTGACATTGTAATCACTTTTACATTCGAAATTGATGAATTCGATCTCGTAAGTTTTTAGATGTACACTACTGACCAGTCTAGAAGTAAGACAAAAATGACTACTCTATTATTCTTGTTTTTTAATATTTTTTCAAGCAAATATTAGTTTGGATTGAGAAAAGTTACTTCAGAAGAAAAATATACTAATCGATTTCTGAACTCACCAACTGGTATCGTTTTAACTTGATCCACTTTAACACAATCATTTGATTTATCATTCCATTCATATTTTTGTACTATCGTTTGTAAAATTCCTTGAATAGGATCACATTTCTGTCTTATCCTTGATGGTTTTAACGCACATCCACATGGTTTTGTTAATATCTGTTTTTGTCTTATACAATGACAGTGGCTTCGTTTATAAAATTCTAAAATTAATTGTCGAGTACCATGTTGCATATTACATGGCATCCATTTTGCAATAGGCGGGGGACAATCTATAGAATAAAAGTTTTGAGCAAAAGATCAATTGTTTCGATTATGTAAGAAGTAAAACATTTAAAGGTGAAATTATATCTAATTCCCAGACGAATCGTTTTTTAGATCAGTATTGCACTGAAAAACGAATAAATACCATACGCTGAGGTATAAAAAAGATAATTGATCATTAGATCAGAAAACAATAATATATTTATGATATCCCGATAAGTGGAAATTCGGATTTCTGACAGTTCTTGGCATAATTTAAAGCAATTCTTTATTCCACCATCATTTACACAAATACACACAGAAATGATTCACAAAGAATCATCTTGGCCAAATTAACATGACATTAATATGATTAGGCCTATTTTTTGATTTTTTAAAATTATTATTTTGATTTAACTAAATATTCTACTTACAAATAAATCAGTAGGTTAATCTCGTCTGATTGTGAGGATATAAATAATGATAAGTTTTTTGAAAATATTTACTAATATAATTCAAAGCTTGTCATTCATATTTTGTAAATAACCGAAATGACTCAATTGAAGCTAGACCACCATGGAAAACCTCGAAGCACTGAACTGCCATTTGGTCCCAGTGTGGGACTCCTCAGCAGTGCGCATCCACGATCCCGCCTTGCGAGATTCGAACCCAAGTTTTCTTTGGTGATCTAGCTTCAATTGACTCATGGTTTCGACCATAAAATTACTAAAATCTCCACAAAACCCTCCTTCTGATATTTTTTTCATTTAACTCCAATTAAATTTCATTATCGATTCCCTCTTAACTAATGAACATCATATTTCCATGATTACAGACCTCCCACTTTATTAATAACCCTTTATATTCTAACCAATCATTATTATTAAACAGATAGTAAACATTTAAAAAATAATTTTTAAAATAAAATAACTTACATGTTGTTTCAGATTTATAAGTTACATATCTTTGACATAATAGATTCTCTTTATCCAATCTATACGTGATAAATTTACGAATCCATGCATTTAATTTATCATCACAATGCATTAAAGTATGTGGTTTGGGGCAATCTAGAGCAGTATTTAAAAAAATAGTTTGTGAATTTTGTTAATATTAAAGATGAATGTCAAATGCCCTTGGAAACAGAAATAAATTGCTCCAGAAGTACACTTCTTTTACTTTTTTTAGTGATCTATTAGCTGATTCTTTTACGAACGCTTTAGATTGGAAAGAATAGCTCGCAGAGATTTTGATTATCAAAAATTATCTAATGTTTTATGATCACAGTGCCACTTATAATGATATACGAGTACTAAACCCGGTTAAATGTAGATATTGTAAATAAAATCTGATCTTGAAATAAATCAATGATTTCTCATCTATGTCGAATTAATGTGCATATATGTGAATTTATATGCACAGTTTTTCAAGAATAAATGAATCACTGTTCACAAGAAGCTTTCACTACACTAAAATATACCTTCAAAATGAATGACAAATCTACGAATAAGTCTAAGGGATTAGTTTTAAACAAGAATGATAGAGTATTTCAACAGTGTATGGATGTATTTCTCAACCAGTTACAACAATAACCGTTGACTATAATTTGATCAAACAAGCAACTTTGTATACAGACACATCGATCTATAATACACAGTCACTTTATCAGAATATAAAAAGGATTAGTTTATCTGATGACTTAAACTAAAATGAAAATAGATACAAACTTACTACATAAGCCTTCCCGAATAACTTGTTTCACTCGTACGCATTTACAATTTTTAGGTATCCATACATGAGTAATAAGTTGTGCACGTCCAGTGGGTCGATGACAAAGCAGTTGTCGAATTTCCCTCCCATTGTTTCGTCTTATTTCCATTTTCATATGTTCATCACAACTAACTGGCTCTTCAATAATATCTTTTTGAGGTAAACAATCATCATCCAATAATTCATAGTGAATTCGAACAGAAATTAATTTGTTGTTTGATATATCACATTTTTTCTCGCTAACACGATCCTTTGGACAAGCTGATAATTAAAAATCGAAAAAATATATATAATGGGGTAGACTGTATGTCTCCAAGCAGGGGATGGTAGATCGAGCTATTAGCTGATCAGAAGTTCCATGCTCTATTGGTAATAGCTAATCGCCTGGTGAGTAGCAGTCTTCTGCTCATATCATTTTAGCTTTTTCGCATTACCGATTGTTGGCAGTCTCTTTTATTTAGCGTCGTTAGCCACTTTTTCTTGTCTGAAATTCTGCAGGCTAATTACCGTACAGTCCTCTTAGTCATGGACATTTCAATACATCAAAACACTATCTTAAGGACTATAATTTATTACGCGATCTAAAATTCCTTCAGATTTTCACTTAAAAAACCATAGACATTAATGGGAGGTAAATAAAGCATTTAATTGAATAACTTTTACTGGTTAATCCGACTCCAGAGTTTACAATGATAAAAGATCATTTAGATCAGGTAGCTGTATGAATAAAAATACTGAGCGAGAAAGATCAGTTTCATCAACCAACGGTCCAAGACATTAAATTCTCCTTTATCCATTTCTTAACACAGACTAAAATTATTTTATTTTAAACACTATCTAATCAGTATTATTTAAACATATAATGCACTTCAGTGAACAAGAATGATTCTCCATAGATCAAATAATAAAAAAAAATAATTAATTGATAAACATCATATGACTGATTGATTAACAAATTAAGAGCACAATACATAAGTGACTCAGTTTGTGTTAACCCCAAAACAGACTATGATACATGGTGTTATTGTTATTGCCTTGTCCCAACAACGAAGAAAACCGATTAACTTATCAAGGTGCAGGGAAAAGAGCCTTTGTAAATAAATAGTTAACGAACGGAATGGAATATTTCGATTCGACCGTACGAAAACAGGCAGATACACTAACAGTCTATTTTATACATACAAGCAGATGGATTCACTACAGTTCACCTACATTGGTTGGAGTGGCTTCTAACACTGGATGAATACCAAGTCCTCAAATCAATTTGCAAACAAGTCGTCATGGACGATATTCTCATGCACACTCATGCAACAAAGAAGTATGGTGTCAATCACTGCATACTAGCTATGGCACAGTTTATGGTTCATGCTCTGGGCCACCCCTGCCAGACCTAATGACTGTACCTAGAAATAATCTGAAAAGCAACCAAAAGAAAATTCTGTCTTCCTCGCAACTTCGCATGTACGTCACAAATATGATCTCCTTTTCCATTAATTCATAATTAAGATGGAGTCAGGGATTAGCGCGATCTCCATCCTGCCACGTGCTTTAACTCATGTGGTAAAAGATCACTCACTAACGAAGACACTACGTGGGAGTGCAAGTTGGACTTCAATTAATGGTAATATAGTTTACACGAAGCATATTTAAAACTATCAATCTCTTTGATAAATTTGGATAGTGTAATAAAAAGACGAAGATTATGAGAACTATGTGATATATTAGCACAGTATGCTTCGAACAATCTGATCACAAATATATCTGCTAAAACATTCGAACATGAAAAATTAAAAGGTCAGCCAGACAAATTGAAGGTAAGACGAAACGAAGATAATAAAAACTTGTGTAAAAAACAGAATGAAAACCACCACACTAGATAATAAACGAATGTTACTAGGGTTGGGTTAAGGGTGACAACAAACTACTTTTGAATACATCAAGAAGCTTTCAATTTTCGTTAACCTTAGTATGTGCACTTGGACACTTTTGTACAAAACTATAAAAGGTATATTAAGATCACTCTTATGACCTGTTGCAACTATTTGTTCAGAGATAGAGGACGATGAATGTTTATCATTCACTCTTACTAAGTCATTCGATTCCATTTGTTTTTGCAACCAATTTGATACATGTTACAACATACATAAGAAGGAACAATCTTAGTTTACAAACTAGGGTATTTCCTCTACCATCCTATTTGTCTGGTTGACCTTTTAATTTTTTATGTTCAAATGTTTTTAACAAGTATATAAGTGATCAAATTGCTCGAAACATATTGCACTAATACATCACATAGTTCTAACAATCTTCCTCTTCTTATTACACTATCCAAATCTAATTATACTTATTTACCAAATGTTATTTAATGAAGTAGTGTCAACTGAAAGAGTTAACTTAAAAATTATGAGGACAACATCAAATGAAATGAATGGTTCAATAACAACAATGACATATATACACACACTTACCACAACGCCTTGTCTTAACTGTAATACTCTCTTTACATTTACATCCTTCTTGAAAATGAGTTTTATAGGTGTTTGTCTCCATGTTTGTTATTGGTGAACAATGAGATGAAATCAAAGTGGTATACTGTGGGCAAACTTTTTGAAATAAGAAAAAACAAAAATACAATGAACAGTGTTTTCTTTTATGGTTGTGTAATATAAAATTCTGACCAGGTGAACAACTATTCAAAACCAGTGTTTACTGGGGCTCTACAATATTGAACGCCCATGATTTAACCGTGGTCGGAACTTAGGATATTCAGGTTCCACGGTGAACATTTCAACATTAGATCACTCAACTGATATTCCACGTTTCTTATTTACTCAATCAATTCATGATAAATCATATTGCTAAGTGGTATAACAATAAATTTATTGTATTCAAGTAAGTGTTAAATATTTATTCATTTTCTGGTAGTAAAGTAACTATGTTATGAATTCCATTAGTTTGAATGGGAAGTCATGGCCAACCTAATGTAAATGTTCACCGTAACCTAGTGAATATTAGTTTGTTGTAAAAAGCAGTTTAAATTATGATCATTTCATTAAAGCCGTTAGAAACCTTTTCAATGTTTTGATGTTCTTAAAATGTATTGGTAAGTCATAAAATTATCTTAAATTTGGTTGGTAATGAAATGATTCTTTTTCTTCTACTTTCTTGAATGATTCATTTTTAGACAACTAATGGTACTTAGAAAAGAAAGTAAGAATTACTTCAACTTCAAATATTAACTTACAAACTTTTGTTCTTCGTTTATATATTCTTGCTTGACAACTGCAAGCAATACTGACATAATCTGTTTTTTTATGCACTAGTTCACGTGACGCTGAATCACATTCCACTTCATAAACCGGTTCTGGACATGCTATTATAAGCAATAAAACGATGAAATATAATCAAGTATTGATAGAACACAACAGTGAGTTGAAAATATTTTTACTGTTTAAAATAAAACTCTTTATTACTGGTTAACTAAACTGTTCGAGGTTCAATCAGTAAACCCAGATGCAGTCTATAGGTTATATAAGTTCATAGCTATCACCAAACTTCAGAAGCCAGAGTATGGAGTGACAATTGGTCTAAATCGTTAGTGATGTCAGTGGCCAAGTAGCTAATCTTCAACCAGCCAGATAAACTAAAAACAGTCTAATCAAACATCTAAAGTACTTTAAATTCACTTGTTATTTGATCGTATCTTCCCATTGTTATTTACGTTTGGAATTGATCAGTCTCTTGTTAGCATATGTGCATCCCGAGCGAACTGCCTCAATATTGCCTTAAGTTACAAGCCTTATAAGCAAAGATGGATAGTAGCTAGCAATGGAATCCAGAAGGCGTGTTTCGCCCTATTTGGGACTCGTCAGCTGAATGTACTCTGGGATGCATGTACATCTAGCTGACCAAGTTCAAATAGAACGAAACGCGCGTCTTGGATTTTACTGCTAGCCATTATCCATCTTTGCTTATAAAGTACTTTATTTTACAATTTTTAGCAAAGATGATCTATAACATCATTCAATGTTTAAAATCTACCTAACATTATTTGAATCATAAACTTTTGATTCTAAGATAAAATATTCAGTTAAATGTCTACCATAACGGTATCAGGAGAATCCTCTAAATTAACAGTAGATAATCTTAACCCTCTTGAAATCCAAACTTATAGTTTTTTGATGATCCAATTTACTCATTTCAATAATTGAATGACTACCGAACTTAATTTACTGATTGTTATATCACATATTTATTTATTTTAATCTAAAAAGACTTCATTTAAGATATTTCCACTAGATGAATTAAAGGATTGTAATATTCAGTGATTTACTTAGCTAATTTGTATACTCCAAAATGAATTTCTAGATATATTGCGAATTTCTAACTATACGAAAACAACGAAATTCTTTAATGCAAAGATGAATATTTGTTTTTTGGATTTCCCCTAAACTTTTGTGAAATATTTATTCATAAGTCAATCTAAGCTAGACAACCATTGAAAACCTGGAATCAGTTGACGGTCGTTTTGCCCTAGTATGAAACTCCTCAACAGTGCGCATCCATGATCTCGAATCCAGGACCTTCGGTCTTGCGCGCAAACATTTTTCCTGAACAAGTTTTCTTCTCAGAACTTAAGTGCTCACTATTTTACAACATTTACACAAGCAAGTACGAAAACACTAAGATATCATTTTTCCTCTGTTATTTATAAGTATTTTTTGATGGTAAATTATTCAATGTTCATTAAAAATAAAGACCAAACAGTTGTTTAGTCAAAGCTTTCCACTAACAAATTCAGTGATTGGGATAATGAACTAAAAAACGAAATGAAGCAGAAGATAGAAAGAGATAAGTAACAGTACTGAGTAACTGTTTTAAACAACTCTGTCACAGGATACTCTTTATAAACATCGATTCATGATACTTATCGTTATGCATACACGTGGGAATGAATTACGCGTTAAAAAAATTTAATATAAATAAATGATAGTATGAATTACCAATCTTATTTAACCTCCTTTTTAAAGGCTATAATTACTTACATTGATTACATAACTTTTCTTCGACACGTATCTTACATTGACAATGTTCTTGATATCCATATACTGACTGCATATATTGTTTACCATGTTTTTGTAAATTTGTCAGTGCTTGTTTTAATAGTCCAATTTTACACTGAATAGGTTGGTGAATTCGTTTAACCTTCTTAATACATAGTTCATTTTTCCAAATACTTTCTTCGGTCTCAATTATCAACGTTTTACCATCTTGACTGCATAATTTTCGGATTTCTTTTGAATGTTTACAACCTAGTAAGCCAAATATATATTTAAATATTTAACTGATAGATTCTTGATACAAACGACCATTCATAATAGGTAAGTTGTGCTAGAGGTTATTACTAATATTTATTTCGTAACTTAATCCTTCACAGTGTCTAACTTCAAAACACATTACTTAATTTTTCACTACTTAATATTAATCATGTTAGTCATATGCTGTTTTTTGGTATTTAAACCTCATATCCTCTTGGTCTTCTTTGCCTATGTACCTCAGTCTTCGATGTTTCGTCTTTTGATGAAATTTATTTTGTTTTCAGTAATAGTAACTTGCTTTAAGGCATCTAGCTTCTTAGCCTGGAGATTGTATATGTAAATCATTCTTCAGTATAGAGTCATTGGACTGGTTTAACACATATATTGCTTTATTTAACCGAAATATACCCGAACAGACAATAAACATTCATACACCTTAACGACTTCATATTAACGGTGTACTGAATCACAATAAAACAGACTTACAACATGGTTTGATAATCTTTTGCAATATTTCTACTTTACAATGTCCACGATTTTCAAAGTCGTAAACAAGCTTTTGCCATATGAAAATATTCTGACATCTTTGATCACAAGTCTCTGGTGTTGCATTAAAGCACCAAGAAGGACATTGTTGTATCTGCTTCACAACATGAGTTTGGGCTTCAGGACAATTACAAGCTTCCAAGTAAACTTTAGGCTTAGGTGTAATACATGTACATTCTTTTATACTTGACTGTGCCACCAACAACTGACGATACATGCGATTATCCTCGGTAATTTGAACATTACATTCGGAAATTCTTCTGATATGTTCGTCCATACAATCTAGGATACAGTAAAATGAAAATTTACGAAAAAAATACCAGATGCTTGCGGTTAATTAAATTGGGGTTTAATTTTGTGAATTGTAGGAATGATTTTTATGTAAGCTCAAACAAACCTGACTCTAGGAGTGATAAATAGTTCATAATCAACTAAACTTAACGTTGCTATATACATTTATTTCTGATCATTTATTGGATACCCGATTAGTAATCTTAATTTTCGTAGTTTTACTAGTTTGTATAATGGTTGAATAACCTAATTAAATGGTTAGTAATAACAAAGAGTAAACAGCTGTACATTTTACATCCACCTGAAAGCTGCTAAATACTCGAGTGTCGCTGATAGTACAGAAATTAAACTCCTGTTTTCGAAATGCTCTCAAGTGCCTAACTGACCGTTACTAATTCCAGGTAAATCATTTTTTTATTGCTTTATTTCTTTTTATACACCTCTTAAACTCTGCTGCCTTTTATTGCCAGTCGAATTGAATACATTTCTAATCCGATTTGATTCTTTAACGGATCCAGTAACTTGTCTTAATCAAAATTTATGTCTGCTGGCAATGGTTTAAGGTCTGAATAGTTAAATCCAGAAATACATCATTGAATATCATGATAAATGTAACTGTTTCGTAACCCGAAGAGATGCTTTAAATTAAACTTACCACAGAATGTTAAATTAATTAGAAACTTCTTGATTTTAGTGTAAAAACTAAACCAAAGAAAGATGCTGTTATTATTTATCTTTATCTTTTGGTCTTTAAATAAATGACGGTAAGTGGATGAGATGATTTTCTGTTTCGGCTCTTCCTCTTAAACTAAGTCATTGTAGCTAAACTTTTGTAATATAACTTAAAATATTTGTTCGAGAAAAAACCTCCGTTCCATTCCTTACTGTCATTTTAATATTTCATGTCAAGTAAGGCTAGCGGTTTCTTAATTCATCCACTCATAAGTTTGTGATAAATTCATTTTACTTCTTGCAGGTAGACTGTGTATTATCGTGAAATCTTAAGACAGAATAAAATAGCTATCTGCTGTCCTATTTTTTTTAGTATTTGTCCATATGAAGTTATTCCATCATGAAAGCTATCTTCAGAGTGGATAATCTAAATAAACTCCTTTCATCGTAGTAATGATAAATTTAATATCGTTTTGTTTGATATACAATCGGTAAACGGAGGATGTGAAAACCTTTACATATCTGGGCAGCATCATCGATGAACAAGGTGGATCTGATGCCGATGTGAAGACGCGGATCGGCAAAGCAAGAACAGCATATTTACAACTGAAGAACATATGGAACTCAAAACAATTGTCAACCAACACCAAGATCGGGACTTTCAATAAAAATGTCAAAACAGTTCTACTGTATGGGGCGGAGACATGGAGAACTACGAAAGCCATCATCCAGAAGATACAAGTGTTTATTAACAGTTGTCTACGCAAGATACTTCGGATCCGTTGGCCAGACACTATCAGCAACAAGCTACTGTGGGAGAGAACAAACCATATTTCAGCCGAGGAAGAAATCAGAAAGAAGCGCTAGAAGTGGATAGGACACACACTGAGGAAATCACCCAACTGCGTCACAAGACAAGCCCTCACATGTTTTCCTGAAGGCGGAAAGAGAAGAGGAAGACCAAGGAACACATTACGCCGAGAAATGGAGAAAGACATTAGAAGAATCAATAAAAATGGGATATAACTAGATAGGAAGGCCCAGGACAGAGTGGTTTGGAAAATGCTAATCAGCGGCCTATTCTCCATTGGAAGTAACAGGCGTAAGTAATTAAAATCGGTAAACAGTATTAGTGTATTCACCATTGGATAAAGAACTGAAAGGTTACAAACTGGGGGTTACTTAAACTAAAAGTGTATCATACATTTTATAGTAATTAAATAGATTTTCATATAAATTTGCTTACTTATTTTATGTGATTCTATTAATTCTACTTTTTGACATGTTCCATCTTTTTGTATTTTATACTTTATAGTTCCAAATAACTTTATACCATTTTCTGAATCACATTTGACAAAATTCTTAGAATTTGGACATGCTGCAAGGAAAAATAGGAAATATAGACAAAAAATAAACACTAACATTTCATTACAAGTACCCACACATTTCATCATTTGTTTACTATATCAATAATAATATGGTAATATATGTGCATCAGCTAATGGTATACCGAGTTGGTTGTACAAAACCAGATATTTTCTAAAAATCCTTACGTTTCGAGAATAACTTGCATTTCCAAGTAGCATCGTTTAAAAGCTCATGAATAACTATTAGCGATAATTTGATCTTAT
Source organism: Schistosoma mansoni (assembly GCF_000237925.1). Taxonomy (NCBI): domain Eukaryota; kingdom Metazoa; phylum Platyhelminthes; class Trematoda; order Strigeidida; family Schistosomatidae; genus Schistosoma; species Schistosoma mansoni. Next base: position 34,852,186 of record NC_031502.1, on the reverse strand, counting down.
TCAGTAGTTCACCTTTACTACTTTACAAAGGGTCGAACTCAGAGCCTGCACATCCCCTTAAGAGCAAATCATTCGGTCACTAGATCGACCTATAGTAACCGCATTCAATGACCGATGATTCTGTATAATGTTAGTAATTTGAAGAATATTAGTTAAATTGAGAAAGTTAATACAGACAAATCAAGTGAGTTACGTAACTAAAGAGCAGACATTAGAAAAATTCAATAACTTTGGAGTATGACTAAAACATGGATTTCTCATATAAAACCCAACTAATACGGTACTAAAGATCACTAGACATTTAAAGTAATCGTCGATAATTCTAATCATAAAATAACAATGTATTGATGAATGATAACTAATTGATGCCTGAATAACCATACAACTAGAAGCGAAAAATTTCTATCTATTATTTATTTTCAGTAGTTAACATCATGAGTCAATTGAAGCTAGACCACCATGGAAAACCTGAAAGCACTGGACGGCCGTTTCGTCCTATCGTGGGACTCCTCAGTAGTGCACATCTACAATATCCAAAACAACCCTTTCTGATATTATTTATTTTTAGAGTACAATAAACAAATTACTTGAACTTGATATCTTGATTAATTATTCAGGCAATTTCATGTAATTAGCGTCAATTGTAAATTTAATCAATCATATATTTAGAATGAGGGGTAGGTTTTGTGGATATTATAGTAATTTAATAGTTGAATTCATAAGGAGCGCCATGCTAGGATGAAATGATCATCCAGTGCTTTCAGGTTTTCCATGATGGTCTAGCTTCAATCGACTCATCAATTCAACTATTAAATTAATGTAATTAGAAATTCTGAATTGATTATAGCAATTCTGAACCATTAACTACTTGAGAATAACATTTTTTTAAAGCAATGAAAATGTATCTACCATGAAGATAGTGTAAAAAAGGAGACTTACAACAACTTATTACTGATCGTAAGACATGACGTTTACAGTCACCATTCACAAGACTGTAAGTAACATTAACTATTTCAGACAATCCATTTTGACAGTCAGATTGACTGCTTTCGGATTTGGGACAACCTGAGCCATGAAAAAAATAAATGAATTTAGTTGAATATTGTTAAAAGCGTCCACTATGAAAAAAAATCAATCAACTGTTGATGTTCAGATACATTTAATTATGAATAGTTTTGTTACAGTCAGTCAATCAGTATCTGATTACAATTAGGGCATGATTTATGTTTGATACATTTAAATGATAACTTGAAAAATTAAGATTAGATTAAAAACAACATTTAACCAAAGAGGTATGTGTTCGAGCCAAGTCGTTAACTAAACGTTCCGTGTGGATAAAGACATGACACAGAGATATGCACCAAGTTATTAGAATGCCTTATTAATAACACTAGTGAATTTAAATAAGTAGGTAGATTATGATTTTGATGACTCGTAAAAGTCATGCGAAGGAGTTGAAAATTCGGTGGGTTTTCTATACTCCCGATTGAACACTTTGTAACTTGAAATGCCTACTACTAGATGACAAACGTTATCGGTCAAATCATACCGGGGATTCAAGTATTCCGATCAAATTTGTTTAGCGACGTTATCTTTGACAATAACTAACAGAAGATTTTAGTTTGAAGTTCAGAATTAACAAACGTTTTTCAAAACCATAGGTAGATTTCATGGATGATATGTATAATTTTGTAACTTGGTCCCAACATTTTATTATTAGCTGCTTTCATCACCTAAATGTTAATACTTTACCATAGGTTTGAAGCTATGCGAAATGATCATTGAATTAAATGGTTATTTAACTAAAAATAACGACCATCTCTGACTCCAAATACGTAGAATATAATTCAGTTTATTATCGTCAGTGTATCAAAAACTAAAGTAATGCGAAACTTCATACTTATTACCCTTTAAAATGGTTCTCATGGGAAAAGAAAGCATAACCTTGAACTTTGAACAGATAAACAGATAGTCATTTTTTCCAAATTTCATTTTGTAAGTAATGATAAACTAAAATGCTTCCCTAGAATTTTCTATATCCAACCATAATACCTGTTTAATAAAACAAGTATATTTAATTTCAATCTTGGATTATAAACATCAAGATTTCATTCATAAATTTCATTAAAAGGAAGACAACTACCCCTCATATAGAACGATGAATGCATATTTTGAATAACTAGATACTTGTTTAATCAATATTTAAGGGTATATTTATTTAAATATTTTATACTTACAGCATTTCCCAGCTGGATGATTTACATCTACTTGTCTGCATTTACAATTTTCACGTATCCATGTTCTACCAATCCAGGTACGTTCACATGTCTCAGGATTACAATGAAATCGACCTTGATTTTTATTTATTGAAGATTGGTCAGCTGATGGGCAAGGTAAATTAGGAATCCAACTAATATTTGAGAATTCTAGGCAGTGAGTTCTATTCGATTTATAGTAAGTGACTTTTATGGCCAGTTGATTTCGATCGGTCACGCAGAAAGGATTGGAACGTTTAGTTTGGGGGCAGCCTTTAAAAATGAAGAAAACAAATCATATGTATTAGCTAAAACTTTGAAATAGAATAGTTAATATTAAAAATCGTCATTCTGATGACAAAATTCAAAATGTATTGATTTACATTACGATATGATGTGGTCACCATGAAATACCGAGATCTAGGTTTATTCAATTACATATACCGACTTGTAAAACTCATGAAACAAACCAATAAAATACATGCTGATATGATCACCAACATAGAGCTGATACTCAAGGTAACAAGGGTCATAAAAACATTACAGTTATTAACCCCGTTTTCAAAAGTTAAGATGCGAAACCTAACATCCAATCATGTACATCTTAGGTAGACTGAATAATCTTCTACCTACCTATCTATATTAGTAAAAGTAGGATATATCAGGAAACTGGTGAAATAATATCTGGACATTTGTATATGAAATTCCTGGGGATTCTTCAGGTTTGAATTTCTCTGACTTGAACTCTTGGGGGTTGATGGGTGAGCTCCAGTGTCACATAATAAAAAAATAGAATGCTTGGAACTTCCTGGTTTCCATTAATTTCTTAACTCAACTTAGTCCGTGATATAAAATGTTAAATTTTTAATAGCTTCACATATGATAGATAACCAAAACTATCAATGATTGAAAGAGAACTGAGATCTCGTATATAGTCAACCCCTGTAGCTGTCTAACCACTAAAAATCCTGATCAATAGTCTTATAATAATAGCCGATTGTTCGTACCATTGTAGTGTGGTCTACTTATATCCATATAGGTAGTTTATGGTGATGGTTAGACATAGAATGTATTTGGGCAGAAGACCGATAAGGAAAGAAATGAAATGAAGCGCAATCGGAAGAAAAATGAACAAACAATGAAATTAGAGAAGATGAACTGATATTTACAGAAGGAACAGTGAAGATTGAGACAATTAGTTGTTATTTTGCAAATTAACTTTTTGCTGTATGGTTATCGGAATTTAGTGAGACAGTCTGTAATTTGTGTCTAAAAACATTCGATTGTCCCCCACTCGTGTTCTGTTCACTACACCATTACCTCCATCAATGTCTCCTATCAGATTCACCCCTAACCCCATCACATGAAATACTCTAATTTTACAGGTAACAGCAGCTACATTAATTATCATGAAATATTCATTACAAAATAGTTAATACTAATTCTTTCTGATATTTATCAGTGTCCTATCGAATTTCGAAGTAATTCATGCCTTATTTCAGACTGCAACTGATATAATCAAACTCAACGATTGGAAATAATGATAAATTAGATCGTTCCTAGGATATTCGATATATTTTAAACGCCATTCTCATCACAAAATTAGATAAATTAAAAGAGCATGCAGGGTGATGTTGTGGTGTATGCTACTTATGTTCGTCGTCATAACTGGTATGAAACACCAGTTGGAGGTGAAAACCCTGGTAGCAGAAGTCTTGAAAGATCAAGTTGAAGAAAAATGATGGAAATTTACAAATGAAGTATCCAATGTATGGTTCTCAAATTTTACCAAGACATTCTGTAATTTTGTGCTTAAATATGATTGCTTGTGCGCCGCTTATGTTCTCGTTCACAACAATGTTACACCGAACATTTGTTTTTTCCAACTTGGCGACTACTCATGTTTTCTCGAATATTCTGTTGTTTCTCAACTATTTGATAATGTACAAGTTAATTTTCACAAAGCTATAAATAGTCAAAAGAACTTACCACATATCTCTGTCTCTTCATGAGAAACTAACTGACATTTACAATTCCTCGCAACCTCTTTGGCATAAATCACTTTTCTAGTAAGACCAACTTGTCCTGGATGTGTTTGTTTACATTTACCGCGTTCTATCCATGGTTTTTTGCATTCTTGTTTATTCAAATTATAAAATAAAGTTGAAATCATATTTTTAATTTGATATTTATCTAATGTCTATAAACTATTAATAGTCATAATTCGCTTCGACAAGTACGAATATATCCTAACGAATACATAATATGATCAAAATCCTGTTATCAATATTCTTTAATTACAAACAATTTTTGGATATCCACTCTTTTATGTTGATATCATTAATGGATCTATGTTAGACCACCGTTGAAAACCTAGAATCACTGGACGGCTGTTCCCTCATAGTATGGGACTCCTCAGCAGTGGGCATCCACGATCACGTACACGGGACTGGAACGCGGGACCTTCGGTCTTGCGCGCGAATGCTTGACCTCTAGACCACTGAGTGGGATCATGGATGCCCACTGCTGAGGAATCCCATAATAGGACAAAACAACCATTCAGGGATTCCAGGTTTTCAACGGTGGTTTAACATTGATTCATTCATGATATCAATCTAAACTCAACAAACTCCACAACCCTATACCGATAATTATTCACTAATTGGAAATAAATCATGACTAATTTACCTTTAGAAGTTTGTTTAGAGTTGTAATGAAAAGCAAAGATTAATCTTCATTAATTCTTAAAATATCTAACATCACAAATCGTTTTACAATCTACTAGTTTAAAAAGTCAGAATAATTTCAGAAACTGTTGTGTACCAACGTTATGCCCCGATAAGAATAGTGAGTGGTATATAAACTCAGCATATTTGAAATATAATGATTCATACTGCAGAGGCTGTTCTGGACTCAAATGGCGGAGCTAAGCAGAAAGCAGGACCAATAAGTCCTCTAGACTGCTCGTAGGATTTCCGTGTGTCATTGGTCCGATCTGTAAACTGCTGCTCTCTGATTGGCGGTCTTATCTCGTCATACGTTAACAGGGCATCCACTCGGTCACAAGTTATAACAATATGTTTGTTGTTGAAAAATTAAGTCATTTCTTATTTAATCTCAAGTAATCTGGATGTATCCGTAATACATCTGTATGTCTCAAACATATAATACTAGTAGTAATGAATAATAATAATAATTTAGATGCAAATCTATTCAATTACATATGGAAAATTCTGAATGAATCGTTAATAGCAAACTAATTTTCACTTTGATTTCATTTCAACCATATGATAATCAATTCATTTTCATAATAAAATTTTGCCAAAGTGGCATTATTTGTAAACATTGTTAAGACTTACCTATAGGTTTTCCAAGAACATTAATTTTTCTGTAAATACATTTATCACATGATGTTTGTACTCGAACCATAGTCTTAACTACTGGAATTTTATTAGCTTGACATGTTTTAAGTGCTAAATTTATCCGATCGCAAGCTGTACATTATTGATTAAAAGAAAAAAAAATTAGCCATTTAAATGACTGTTTTTGAACAACAAAGTGAATATATTTAAGAAAGTTATGGCCGTGGTTATACAGACACAATTAGTTTCCTACTTTTGAGTAGTAGTAGAGGTTCTTAACGTGGTAATTACTTAACAAGTCGTATAAAAGTCAAAATATACAACCAAAATTCAAGCAAGCTTGTAAATGATCATTTATTTATGATGAATTGGTTCCTTTACTTTAATCCCCTGACTATGAATATCAACTATGAATCTAATTGTGAAAGCTAGAGATTCACTAATTTACCATATTACAATAGAATTGAATTTAAAAATACATATGAAATATACACTGTCGAATATTTAAATTGCACGCATATATATCACATAATTTATGAACGCTCTTCCTGATCGACTAGCGAATTTTGGAAGACTACTGGAAAACAAACAATTCCAGACATATATTTTTATTTGGTTTGAGGCTTCGGAGCTCTATAAATCATCACTACTATTAGTATCACTATTACTACCAGTAGTAGTAGTAGTAGCACACATTATCATGACCAGAATGCCCAAATCATGCAATAAACATACTATTAGTTAACTACTGAGCCAAAATCCATTAGTAGGTGCTTAACATTTACCATCGTTATACAGTATAGTTGGTAAATCAGTTAATAACATCAGTGAACATCCATGTTTATACTCCATTTATACCATAACATGGATCTTTTAAACTATATACAAACATGATGTTCTCTTCATAAAGCGAATTTTAATCGATCATTCTAGCAAAGACCAATATCTTAAAAGATAATGTTCTGTAAATTATAAACACCACCTAGTCAAACTCCTAACACTTATTTCTAGTCCAAAACTTGATTGTTAAAATTTAGATTTATTTATCAGAAATTATATTACTCGTCTTGTCAAGTTTGCCGTCATAAAAACTACTGCTTGTTATGATTTCATTTGCAATGCTGTTTATTTTAAATATGAACAAATTAACCTTTGAACTATAGAATACTCGAAAAGTTTTCATTAAAAAAAATGCTATCTGAGTACTTACAGCATTTCTCTTCATGTGAACGTTCAATCATCAAACATCTTTTAAAACCTATCTCCTCTCGAAAATATGTGCGTATGTATACCTTACGAAATCCTTTGCAATAGTTGCATTTTCCTGGAACCCTTAAAACTCTTGCGGGACAGTCTATTAAATAGAAAAAAGTAAATTAGATTAAATGATCTATGAATCTGTTTTACGATTAGCTTATTCTATTATTCAAATACCAATAAATAGAATAATGATTTTTGATTGATATTATAAGTCATTCGGAGCTCATTTTTGAGATCTAGAGGCTAGAATTCATTTTTTGACCGTACTCTGTCCCGTATATGGAACACCGGGAAAAGGATTATTTTAAAGTGTTTAAAATAAGACTCTTGACATCTGAATAAGAATCCCAGTTCAAACGTGAATAGAGCTGGTGGAAATCCTGGATAATGATAACAAATATTTACAATGTAAGTGGAACACAAAATGCTTCTATGTCTTGAACAAAAATTTATCATTTATATTCTCGAACATTAGAAACGATTGGTCGAAAGTGATTATAAACATTGCACAAGAACAACAACTAAATCTTGCTCCCTATCTTTTTTAATTGGCATTTTGTTTTCGAGAATAATTATTTTGATTGTATTATGATAACTTACCAAAATTTACCATGGCAATTTGGGGATTCGATGTATAATTTGGTGATAATCCTCAACCCCGAAAAAATTCAACAACAACAAAGGAACCATCGGAAACACTGAGGAATAGTGTACTTACAAATGGCCTCCATTAATCTGTCTATTAATTCGTAAATCATTCCCATTGTATGAGTTCACTGTGTTTTTGTTTTACTTAAGCACACTAGAAATTTTCTAGCCAATTAACAATAAAATTTTATAAATATTTCAGGGATTTTTATGTATACTACTAAAAATAAACATTTATTTACCAGTCAGTATTCATAGTTGTTTAAGCAGCTTCAAGAATAAACTACCTACGTGATGTCACTAATACTTTTTTCATTCATAGTAACATTTTTTCACTAAGAAAATGACTCACCTCCACATGGTCGATATCTCCTTGTGACTAGCGGTTTACAACTACCGTTACTTTGAAGCTGATAACATATATGGCGTAATTCAATATTTTTGGTAATTGGGTGACAAGGTCCACTTTCTACATGACATTTAGGGCATTCTGTAATAAATAAACATGTGAAAAATAATGTGAAAGGTTTCACGATAAACTGACTGTCGAAGTAAAAAATGTACTTAAAAGTGAATTATTAGTAGATTCGCTCTTGTTAATAGTAATTATATTTCACCGAAGAATTTGTTATTATGAAGAAACCATAGAAAACATTAAAACATGAAATGTAGGCTGGTGAACAAAGATTTTCCTATCATGAATCACTTAGTAGTAATAAAGGTCAAGTTCTTATATCTTTACAATCGCACGATTTCCGTTAAGCAAATTACAATGTAGTTCATAGTCTAATTTACTTCAAAATATTCTACAGTTTTATTGATATTTTACAGGTTCAATCAACAGTAAGAACTTGGAAATGTTTTAATTACTAGAGTAATCAATCAGTCTTGCTCAATTGTGACATCGAAATTCATGAAGAAGAATGGTTCCATCAATATTACTGGTAACGAATTTAGGCTATCATGAAATCTGTTGTTCTATCACTGTCTCACTGGAAATATGATTGTACCAAACAAAGTTAGATATTTAAACAAAATTACTTACTACAATTTCGTTGTGAACAAGTTAGCATACACATTGATTTGTAGAAATCTAAATTACATTCACCACGTCTCTTGATTAATTCACATTGTGACGTCGCTATTTGATCTTCACACGGTCGCTCACAGCGTTGACATGTCGCCCTACAAAATCGTTGCATAATAGCCTTGTCTTTGTGACATCGACCTTCGGCTCTCCATAGTTTACATTTTTCAGTAGATATACGGTCGATACAAACTGAAAGGACAATTTAATTTTATAAAAGGAATAAACAGTTAATATGGATGCAATATGGTGACCATTGTCATTTGAATACAAGGAAAGTTGCCATGAATTGTGTCATTAAGGAAGAGATCAGAATACTAAATTTAAAAAGCGCTTTATACACTTCGTTTAAACCCAAGCTGTTGGAATACACTATATTTTATCATAATGAAATGAATTTGTTTAATCTGATCTCTATTTATTTGAGCAGTTTAATCTAACAACTGTGTGCACGTACGAACAGTTCGAAAACATGCTAACATCCATGAACTTTCAGAGTTCATAGTAGGACTTCACAGAAATTATTCCAAAATCGTTAGTATTTGATCGCTAAGGCCAAAGCACTGGATTCTTCTAAAATTATAGTATATTATTTTCAGTATTTGTTATAATCTTTCGTTAAGATTTTAACAGTGCTTCTAAAACATTGAAGAATCATTACAGATTTCGTGATCATTTTTATAGAGCTTAAAACCAATAGTTTTATTATAGACACATTGAATAAATTGGTGAAAAGCTAGGATTGTATCAAAGAGCATATGTTTGCCTTGTCATACAAACTGGGCTATGGGACTGGAACCCAAACAGAATTTCGTTCTACATGCTTATCATATTATTGACAGAAACCTAAGAGTTCACAGTTCATTGCGCTAACTGTTATAAGGAGTGAAACTAGAAAGGTAACTGATGGATATTCAATTATTTTATATCAAATAATATGCGGTATTGGGAGATAAATCATTATATATCTGTAACTAAATTGTTTTCATATTCTGACGTCACATAAGTAAGTAACTGGATTCTTTTAAACTCAACCAGATTCAAACACATTTACTTCATCAATTACAAGACAGGATGGTTATATTAAATTTCATAGAAATTAAGCACAAATATGGTCGCAACGTCACAGACTTAATAAAGCATAATACCTCTGTTTCAAATTCATAATAGACTTTTATTCACACCTCAACCAAACTCATTCACTATACAATATATCAGTTTCATTGCAGTCCATCTTTTTGATCAAACTCTTCTCAAGACAAAGTAACTTATTAAATTCTGAGTAAAATTCTGAACCCTTAAACATTATACTTCTTAACAAGTGGAGTCGTTTTAAAAGATTAGCTTCAAATCACATATTATCAAAATGCTTGATTAATAAATCTGTTACATATAATTTAAATACATATGAATTGTTTAGCCTACTTAGAACCCAGATGATTAATACGCACTCTGATATATATGTATCTTTGATAGCCTTAATATTCAAATCACAAAGTTTGGGTATTAGTGAAACTTTTACCATTGATATAAATTCGTTCATATTAATTTTATTCAAATAAATTAGAAAGAACTACTCATTTACTGTTCAGTCCTTTTGTCTATATTTTTCAGACATGTTTAAAGAGTACATAGTCATACATTTACGTTTGTGCAGTATCTATCAAGCTAGTTAATCAAATTGATTGATAAAAGTGAGTTTTGCAGGTACAAATTTTAACCAGTATTGGATCATACAGTTATTATTGGTTTTGAAGTCACACTGACTGTTCGCAAGATATTATAAATAGTCAATAAAATCTTACCAGATTCTAAACAGCCACACTGACTTGGAGGCACACATAAAATGCCATCTCTCATGAAACCGGGAAGGCATTCACACCCAGGACCAGAGGTGAGATGGCTACATCTTGATTCTACTCCGAAAAATTTCCCTTCACATGTTTCTGGACATGGGTTGCGCTCTGGTACGTAATGTTGATTGGGACCACATTTTGAGCCACCTTCATGTAAAGATATGAAGGTAATGGATTACATTATGACGTGCTGAGGTGTGGTATATGTGCATTTAATAGAAAACATACCTCAACAAACTGACCGATCTATGTTTGTACCTCTCTCCATAGAAAACTAGTGATTTTTTTCAAGATGGTAAGAAGATTTACTAATGTTGAGTTTGTTTGTTTATTTCATAAAATATCATTAAAAACAGAATCATTTTCATGCTTTGGTGTCATGGATTTTAAAACTAGCCTTGATATTGTTCATGGAACTTTTTAAATAAGATGCTTGTTAACTGTTTCGAGTATTGAAATCATAGTGTCATCAGATCTCTGATATCAGAAACCTTGGTTCATCGGATTTCGACACATCGGTCAGACGAATCGGTACTCGACCCATGACTTAATCTCGTTTTGTGAGTCATGGTAATGACTTTCAAATGAGATTAAAGCAGACACCTAGTGATTTATAACTTCAGCAATTTTTCCGGATAATCCCAAACTCTCGTGAAAATTACCTACAAATTCAGCGTTTCTCCGCAAACTATGTTACTATATTTTAAAAGTGATCATATCAATTGGGAAAAATGTGAATCAAATTGTAGTTAACTTTGCTATGGTTACTACCAATTCATACTCTTTGATGTGATCCTGCTATGTTTCACTTGTGTTGCATATGACCTAATTAAAGTAACCATTTCAATTATTTTTAACTTGGTAACTAAAATAATTTCCCTGTTTAATTCTTGAAATTGAAGTCTATGGATGAATTATCGAAATATAATAGTTGATTTAGAAAAATCTACAGCTAAATTCAATCAAAGAAAAACCGACAAATTCATTTCCCTCTTAAAAGTACAATCACTCATAATTTATATTTGTTAGAAGGGAGTTTTGTGGAGATTTTAGTAATTTTATATGATTGAGATCATGAGTCAATTGAAGCTAGACCATCATGGAAAACCTGGAAGCACTGGACGGCCGTTTGATCCTATTGTGGGACTCCTCAGCAGTGCGCATTCACGATCCCGCCTCTGAGATTCGAACCCAGTACCTAACATTCTCGCGCACGAACACTTAACCACTAGACCACTGAGCCGGCATCCAACGGTGTTAATGTCTAACTTCAACCAATCCACGAAATAGAGCAACCATTCACCAGTTGTCTTCAGTGAGTTGATATCTCACAACAGACCTGTTTGAACTCCACTGGTTACTGCTTCTCACTAGAAATCCAGGAAATACCTCATGGAGCCAGTCACTAGTGAGCATATGATCATTATCAGAGGAGGGTTTTGTGGAGACTTTAGTAATTTTATATAGTTGAGATCATGAGTCAATTGAAGCGCAAGACTGATAGGTCCTGGGTTCGAATCTCAGAGGCGGGATCGTGAATGCGCACTGCTGAGGAGTCCCACAATAGGATCAAACGGCCGTCCAGTGCTTCCAGGTTTTCCATGATGGTCTAGCTTCAATTGGCTCATGATCTCAATTATATTTGTTAGTTATTTATGACAGACACTGATATCGTAAGCGTAATGTTGAAACATTTTAGTGAAAAAATATTCTATGTTATTCTCAATAAAGTTTTAACAATTATTAACTGCTTACTTAAAGTATGTAATTGAACGGATCGTTTCTTTCTATTGACTCTTGATTTAGGCATTTTCCATACATAACGTATAATACAATTTTTAGTATGTTTTCTTTTCAATGGAAACTTTTTACATTTACCATTAACTCGTTTCTCATAAATATAACTTTTTACTGTTTTATTATTAGGACAATTGTAAATTATTTTTGTAGGTGAACCACATGCTGAAAAAGAAGCATTTTTTTAAAAAATTACATAAAATTACATTTTCATAAACCAAAACAATCATTTCTCCTATATTCATATACTAACAGGTAATTATTTAAATATCATTAAAAACATTCATGTCCGTTTTAGATTCACTTGGAAACAAAATAATTAGTATATTGTAATTTACAATTACAAAAGTACCCTTCAAAATGGCTAGTTTACATTGGTTTTCAGAACAGTCAGACGCTATTCAGTCTTTTAGATGACCTGAATAGCACAGTTCAATCCTGCTGAGCAATCACATACATATACCAAGAACCCTGGTAGATCAACAAATTTAAATACATCAGTTAAATACATTCAGTATTGTTTGTTTGAATCTTCTCATTGATGTTTTTAGGACTGCAACTGGTCAGTCTCTAATCGGCATATGTGCATACTGTGCGTATTGCCTCCATATAGCCTTAATTCACAAGCATTTTAAGCAAAGATGGATAGTGGCTAGCAGTGGAATCCAGGACGCGCGTTCCATCCTACTTGGGACTCGTCAGCTAGATGTACCTGCATCTCAAAGTTGATGTTCACTCTGAGACTCAAACCCAGTACCTTTCGCTTCAAACGCCATCACGTTATCCACTCGGCCACTGAGTCCTGATAGCCACTTGCTTGTGCAATGGGGTGAAGTTTAAATTCATTTAGTATTGTTTGTTTAAATAGTTTTTATTTTACAGTTTACTAACACTTTATTAACGATCATTAAGTAGTAATTATTTTAGTAAAAATGGATTAAATTTGAAAAAGTACCATTTGTGATTTTCAATAATTTTTGATGATTTTATTAATGATAACATGTAGATTTCATTCAGCAAGGTAAAGTTACTTCAGTTTATAGTTAATACATACTATTGAAATCACATGATAAAAAAACACTTAAAATAAAAGATTCTCCGAAAAACAATTACTGGGTGTAAACACTTGGAATCTATAGTTAATTAATGCACTATCAATTCAAACCTAAGTTCTTGCTTTTCTACATCGAAGCTACACCGAAGCACAACACAACTACCAGGGCTCAATAGCTGTTTTTGCATTGATTACGCAGAATCATTACATCTTTCGCTTTTTTGGACAGATCTTTCTTTTTTTTGAGTAGACTCATTCTTTTTTTATGAGTCAACAATAATTATGTAATGACTCTTTGTAGCTTTCGGAATCATTTGTGGGTATAGGTAAAGTGGTTGATTAGGCCGATCCCCACCACGCAGGTTAACGCTCACGTTAGTTCATGAAAACAGTCCCATTATCCAGGAGACCCGACGAGGACGTGTGATTCGGGTTTTGCCGAGTGGTTGAGACGGCGGACTTAAGTTCTTGCTAATACTTAAGAAATGATTATTAAAAGATGTTAAAGTATTTATGGACAAAGCCATATAAATGAAACTGACAGTCAGATAGTTTAAAGATACATCAGAATATTTTCATGCTGATCAGAAACAATTTTCTTATTTATGTTTCTTTTAACAACCAAATAATAAAGTTTTGATGATAATCAAATATACAACGACAAAGTATTCTTAACTTACGACATTGTTTCATTATATTATAAACAAATGGTACGCAAATACAATCAGAATTTTTTCTAAAAATGATAACCTTCTTTTGACTAACACCTTTGTAACATGGACCATATGTGTATATTGGTGGCATGCATTCTGTTATTCAAGAGAAATAAATAATATCATTATTAATGTACTTTCTTGAAAAGTATATGTTTAATAAACGATCAAATAAAATAAATAAGAATATAATCAGTTTAATGGTCAAACAAAATTGGAAGTTACTTGTATTTAACAGTTAATTCAACGGTTATATTACATTATACTGTTAAGTCAGAGAATTCGAAAGCATTATCTTATAGATTTCAGTTTGGCAGTCTTTAGTTTTATAATGGTTGTCTTAAAGACACAACACTCTTTAGTTTTGTGGTAATAGTTACTATTCCAGTTGCGAAATCAGTTAACTATAAATAATCTTGTTAAATATAGCGTCTTAGGTCAATTTAATGGAATTTTTAATCGACTGAGGTGATTAAAGTAGATTGTACATTTAGCTATTCAAAACAAGTCGATTGTGACCTAACCTGAGACCTACAAAAAGAACATAACTAACATTGAATGTAGAATACAACAAAAACATCAATTATTGTCTTGACGACATTCGATAACCTGGCTAGCCGGGAGTTATGTGAACACCGCCAGAGTATCTCCTATATGAGTTGCCACAACTTAGTGGTGATTAAACTAAGATCTGTTATCACTTCATAAGTTTAATAACATTTGTTTGATTCTATCAGATTTACTGCACGATTATCGAAATAGATAGTCTAAGGTTATGGCTACTAACCTACCATATATTTATCTCTTTTATTAACCTCGGACGTTTTATTACTCCCTACATTTTTCGGACATTCAATCTCAGTGTTTCTTTGATTATTATTTCGCACTTATACTAATCGTATGTTTTTCTTTGTAATTCTTTTCTGGAGCGTATGAAAATTTCTACATTCTCCATGAAAGTGCTGGGCTGTAATTATCCTCTCCATTTCTTTTTGTAAAAACCATTCGTGGTATAATGTTTTAAAATTTTTTCAGTCAACCAGATAAATTAAAGGTCATCAGTACAAAATGGACTTTTGAAACAATCGTTTAACACACTTTATTAATAAACACATAATTTATGACCATTTAGTGAAGTTGGATAGTAATTGGCGGATGAACCAAGGATACTCATCTTGTCCTATTTAGGACTAGTCAGCTAGATGTACCTACTCCCCATTATTGAGGTGGACACCAGGACATTAGCCTAGTATCTTTCGATTCAAACTCCAAGCACATTATCCAGATAGCCACTGATCTTGGCTACTGAATTGAATCTAGTTTCTAAGTGGTTAATCGATTGCAGCCCTTCACGTTAATAGAAGTTACAAAAATTCACAAATTCAAAACATCACGTTGAACATTCAGTTTTGATGGTGAAAAAGTAAGAATAAAACAGGCATAAACTAACTATGTTTTATCATTTTACACTTGTCCCAACGTCGTTTATTTTGTTTAAGATGATGTCTATAAAAGTAAAACAAAAAATTCAGGGAATAAATATAGATTAAGTTATTGATTATGACACAGAAAGAAAGACTTATTAACAATGAAGATCTCGTACAAAAACTAGTTTCTTTTCTTATCCTATTCTTTTGCAACAAGTTGCGATCTCATGGAATAAACGATAATTACATAGAGTCATCAGTTAGCAAATGTTCAATTAGCTAAAAACTATTAGCCTTATATTAATTACCAAATCTTAAGAATAATAATGAATTAAAAGGTTAATTCTCATTATATATGTCATTATGGAATTATTGTGTCTTGAGTCCTCTGATTTATTATTCTCCATTTAATGTAGAGTTGATTTATACATCTAAAACTAATAACGGTTTAATCGTGTTTCAGCTAAAAACGGTAAATCTATTTGTATGGAATAGATATATTAATGTTATGATTCCTTCGGATTGGTACGTTGATTAACTCTGATAGTTACTATAACCACATTCTAGGTAGTCAATTATTTTGCAAATAAATGATTCATTAAACCGACCACAATATTTTTATACTTTCATCAATCAGTTCACACTTATCTAACACCAATGATATTGAATTACAACAGACATTATTTAAGGTTCAAGACTAGTTTAAAGAAATGTTTTATAAGTTGAACTACTGATATTAAATTAATAACAGTTTTATTTTAACTAAGTTTAACTTTACTCGAAAAATTATAAAGGAATGACAAACTGTATGAACCTTAATGTTTCACTCAACAGTTATAATCAAATTTTTCTGAATTATATTCGCCATAATTTTAATCACAAACGGATCTTAGTTAGGATACCATTGAAAACCAGCAACCAATGGACAATCGTTTTGTTCTTCACGAAACTCAATGTCATGTACTCAATAATGACCAGCCTCAGGATACAACAATTTCAGTTACAGTGAGAAATTCTGAACAGTATAGTTCAATCATGTCGGATGTGAGACAGTTATCCACATCAGGTAGTGAATGAAAGATGTGTAGTATGGTGATATTGTTGAAGTTAGATTTATGCACCGTTGAATGCTGATTTTAAGGTCTAAATGTTAAGCGTTCTCACGCAAGCTTAAAGGTGATATGTCCGATTCCCTGTGGTCAGTTCGTGGATGCGTAATACTGGGGAGTATCATGGTAAGACGAAACAGCTGCCCAATGCTTCCTCGTTTTATGACAAGCACAACAACTCTTAATAATGAGAAATTTATGAATACTCCTTTTAAAATATTCTTTAATATGTTACTGACAAATGAACCTTAATGTATCAAGTGATAAATGCTACTGAAACCTTGAAAAGAATTCACCTTACACATATACATATGTGAAAAATAGCTGTTTGAAACTTTCTGGTTAATAAATGGTTTTCTACCCATTGAAAAGTTTCAAGGATCTGTAATTAGATGATCAGAATAACCCTCACTATTGATTGATTCTTCATTTCTTAACAATCATATAAAATAAAATGATTGGGGGAGATAACAGAAAAAACAGCAAACTCACAATTCGACAAATAGTTTTATTTAGGTGACTAAATTATTGTTACTATAGGCTCAAACCCAAATAATTAGTTAACTGATGTCAGTAGTTTTGGAAAGTACATGGAAAGGCTTTAATCTAGATTCAAAACCTGTGAGAAAGGCATATTAATAATCCTAAAAAAATGGGGGTTTTTATCACACAGTTCCAAATCAAAGATACCATTGCTGAGCTATTCTGGGAACCAATAAACTCACAAACACATCGTAAAAGTCATATTTTGATAATTTTCTCTTAGAATATACTAATGTCTTTCTCAATATTTTACAGAAACCTTTTCTAGAAATTAAAACCAAACAATTCGCCTAGTATCTTATTCATAATAACGATTTAATATAAGTTTTCTTTTGGCATCCTCAAAACATTTTACATTATCACAATAAAAACACTTAGAGAACTATTGTTTAAATAATATTATCTAACAAAAGAACAATAAAAACATTTCTTAATTAATTCATATTTCATTAGTCAATTGAAGCTAGATCATCATGGAAAACCTGGAAGCATTGGACGGTTTTCCATAGTGATCTAGCTTCAATTGACTCATGATTTCAACTATGAAAAATACTGAAATCTCCACAAAACCCTTTCTGATTATAATTCATATTTATAAACCACCATGGAAAACCTGGAAGCATTGGACGGTTTTCCATGGTGATCTAGCTTTAATTGACTCATGATTTCAATTATGAAAAATACTGAAATCTCTAAGAAACCTCTTCTGATTATAATTCATATTTATAAACAATAACAATCAAGCTAACAATCTCAACTTACTGTTTACATTCTATAATATCTTGTTGTAAACAAATAATAATAATACTTATTATAAAAACAATAAGCCATTTCAAATATCTTTCACTACAATGTAGTGAAGATAAATGCATGGCTATATAGTTGTAGAAAGTGGAAACAATGGATTCAGTAAAATGATAATAATATCTGACTTTTAAAATTGATAGATGAATTCAAATGGAATCAGTCAACGGTTATGGAATTATGTTCACATTATTATATATATACACTCTCTAAAAGAGATATTATTATTATTATTTTTTTTTAGATCCCCAAGAATAGCTTAGTTTTCAGTGAAAGTAGTTGTTCACGTAAACCCTCATTTATAAAAAAGAAAAAAAGATTCATATCTGTTTTTATTCTTTAATATGAAATTGTAATATATAAGTGTCTCCGTTAGGATATTCACTGATATGTGAAAGTAATCTATGGGTACCTGTATTTTATTGCGTAATAGTTAATTTGATTATTCGACCGAGATTTTTTTTTTCGAAGACAAATACTAAGTATAAATGTATATTTCAGAATTCAATTATATCATATTAATACAGTTAAAGTACAAATGTTGTTGTTCTCAAACTTCTTGTATTTATAATAATTGTTGTGACAGGAATCAATGACACATGTTTCGTTTTATTGTTTACGAAATTGAGAGGACGAAAAGCGAATGTCTAGCGCTTTAACCGGGTCGGTGGACACGGAAAGTTCATCTAGAGGAGTTGGAAAACCCTGCCATTCAGGCAGTATCACAGCCCTTACAAAAATCAAATGAGATTTTTGTGGCACATATATATCTGCTACCCCTTTTTACCAATACTTATGTGTATAAATAAACAATTATTTAAACGCGTTAATATGATTCTGTTAACTAAACTCCGAATGAAGTACCTTATACTCATTTGTGAAATGATAAAAATTCAATTTTTAGAATATTGCGTTATTAATGGGGCATTACCATTCATATAATCATTACCTTACTATTTACATTGAATACTGAAGACAACTATAACTTGACTATCAAACATTTTCATTTCGAAGCCTTTCTGATAACTCCTACTCGATAAATGGTTGGTTCTACAAAATCATATTCAGAAGGTGATTAAATAATTATTCAGTAGTTTATCTCAATTATTCGGTCTGATTTATCAATTACAACCAGTTGTCTTTATAGAGCAAGAATACTTCAGTAGTAAAGATAAAAGTATTCACTATTAAGCTTAATTTAACTGACTAAAGTCAGTTAAATTTATATGCCATATTCCATTGACAGAGGATTGAAGCACACATCTTAATCGTCTACATGATTGATATCAAGCGACTTTGAATGGTCCCAGAATAGAATAAAATAAATTTCTATTATTCTTTTTTTTAATAACTCTCCGGTTGATATCAGTCTATGATGAAAACAATTTTTATCTAAGGTGAAGCTTATTACATACATTGTACATCAATTGCTGTGATTCACTAGGTAATAACTTGTTAGTTTAACAAGTAGAATATTCGATTAACTTGGAATAAAGTCGAATGCTGCATTGATTCCCACTTAATTCAATCACAATAATAAGTGTAATTCGTTAAAAATCTTGCACTTTGAGTTTCGTACAGCGAAAATATCATTATTATGAAGAGAATTTCACAATGAATAGAGTAAGTCATGTTGTCAATCCAAAATGAATTCTATAGAATGCAAGTCGATGGTGTATTATTACAGCCATCATATAAATATATAAGACTGCCTTACCAAAGATATTTTTTATTCCTTTTTATACATCTTTTTCTTAAAACATGTCTTCTATGCTCAATCTTATCTAATGACACTAATAACTATACTGTTCTGGGATTTGTCTCGACAATTTCATCTCGCTAATTCAATGTGGTGTGGTAAATTGGAAGGGACTGCAAATGTGCCAGGTCCTACTTTGAGCAGGACTGACTGACCGATTGATCAATTTCACATCACTAATTGGTATAAAAACGTATCAAGCTAGAATTCGATCAATCTATAGATTTATTTTCCCATTTTTCTTCGTAATCCCCCAAAACTATTATATTTTAATTGTGCCAAATGTTCGACCATCCAAGTCGCTGATTAAAAATGGTTTTCTTAATTATTTCATAAAGTTAAATAAAAATATAGTTTAAAGAATTCCTTATAAAAACAATATTTTATTTACAATTAGGAAGGGGTACAAAATCACTTTGATACTTTCAATTTTACCATCGATTGATTAATGAACCGATGACGATAAAGAGAAGAGTTCGTGCTTTTTAGAGCTAATCAAAGTAAAACATTGATGCTATCTTACATGTTTGCACTTTTAACCGCTGTGCTTTTGTTTATTACCTTATACTACTCACTAATAATAAATAACCAGAGTAATTCAAAATACTTTCGATGTCTTCTCCCAATCCATAGAGTAATCCTTTTGGCTTGGTCTGTAATGCATTCGATAATTTCCACAATGTGTGTCCTATCCACCTCCATCGTCTTTCCCCAATTTCCTCTTCAGCTGGAAGCTGGTTTGTTCTCTCACACGGTAGGCTGTTGCTGATGGTATCCGACCAACAGACATTCAGTATCTTGTGTGAACAACTGTTTATAAATACTTGTACTTTTTTGATAATGGTGGTAGTAGTTCTCCAACTCTCAGTTCCGTACAGTAGAACTGTCTTGATGTTAGTGTTGAGAATTCTGTCTTAATTGTTGGCTGACAGTTGTTTCGAGTCCTATATGTTCTTCAACTGTAGGGATGCTGCCCTTACTTTTCCAATCCTTGCCTTTACGTCTGCATCCGATCCTCCTTGTTCATCAATGACGCTTCCCAGGTACTGAATATTTCTACATCACCCAGAGTTTCGTCAATAAGTGTGACTGGGTTGGTGTTCTTCGTGTTGTATTTTAGAATCCTGCTTTTACCTTTGTGTATGCTCAGGCTGATTGATGCATAGACTGCTGCTACACTAGTTGTCCCCATCTGTATTTGTTCGTGTGTATGGGGTAGGAGGACTAGGTCATCTGCGAAGTCCAAATCTTTTAATTGATTCCGAGCTGTCCATTGTATTCCGTGCTTTCCTTCACATGTGGAGGTCTTCATAATCCAATCAATCACCAGAAGAAAAAGAAAGGGAGAGAGTAAGTAACCTTGTCCGATTCCGATCCTCACTTGGTATGAGTCTGTCAGTTGTCCTGCATGTACAGCCTTGCAGTGTAGTGAATTCTGTATGATGTTGACGATTTTCTTAGTTACAGAACAGTGTCGAATGTTCCATGAGATTCTTCTTTCCGCGTTTCTCATAATCAAGTTTGCTGAAAGCGAGCTTACCAACTATCGAACTTTCTTGTAGTTATTTTTACACATTTAGTTCAATTAGTATGCCTCCCAAATTATATAAATTGTATTTTTATGGTGAAGACCTCACAAGTAAAGTATCGTTACATATTTCATATATAACATCATAATCGTACTGTCTTTGCAAACGTCTTACTTTAAATGGATTTTACCTGTCACTTCATTGTGTGCTACTTTTATCGGCACAAGTAGTATTTATCGCAAGCCAGGAATAAAATATCTGGCAACAGATGATTGAGATCGAAAAGTGAAGAACGGGAACAGAAAGTAACCGGTATGGAAACGCAGGAATAACGAAGTATGAGACTGTCATATCCTAGAGAAGACATGAGTACGGGTAACTTCCGGGACTTATTAATGGACTATTATTCTTATTGTTTAACTATTGAGTAACTAGATTGTGTATAACTACATTAATCTTATTATAAGCTTCATTTTGTCCTATGGATTATTATTATACGATTTACTGTCCCTAAATTATATTCAATTTATTGATTACTGTCTCCGACGTTCATAGCTACATTTGGCTTGATATTGTACAAATATTATTTTCTATTTTATGGTATGATGCGGTCTGTCTGTCTGTCTGGTATATAAACCGAGTATGCTTGAAATAACTGATTCGCATAGCGGAAGCTGTAATCGGTGTTCCGGACTCAATTGGAAGGGCTAGGCGGACAAAGGACGTTAGACTTCTTATACCAGTTGAACGTCATTGATTTGGTACAGTGTTAAGATCGGAAAAGTCGTATTTCGATTGGTGGATAATTCACGTGATAAAAGGCCGGACATAAAATTACAAATTGGAGAAAGCTTCTTTAATTTTTTTAAAATCCACAACAGAGACAATTAATGAATAATCTGCAAATGAATTATTGGAGTATGGTTTTTCTATTTTATTAAGTAACTATGTAATTTTATGCTAAATATAATCGGTTGTCTTCACCTGTGTTATCCTTCACTACAGTTGGATCAATACAGCGAACAACTCCCTAAAAATAGTAAACTGTATCTAGTGTGAAAAAAGGACTAATTTAAGCTACTTGAACACAGACTCATTAAACGATCAGATTTCAAATAGTGGTAATTATTCAGTATGAAGATATTACCGCACAACGAAACGATTCAATATTAGTGTATGTCTCACCTAAAATAATGAGAATAAAGAAAGTTTCGAACATAACAAGGTACACTTAAAAATATCTACACAAACAAAAACTACGACCTATTTAACAAGGAAACCACTTTTTCTTTATTATTCAATGCAGTAAAAAAAACAGTAAATGGTTTATCATAATTATGAAAAATGCAATAACAGAAATAACGTAGATTATTCACAACAAAAACAAATAACATAATAAACTGTTAACATTTTTGCCATAAATCATATGTTCATATCTGTAAAAGTTATTAGTATATACCAAAATGAACTTTAATACAATATGGTAAAAGAAATAATAGAAACATATAATATGTATATATGAGTACATTTGATGTATTTCCATGCCGAAAATGTCCAATAAAAAAAATAAAAAAAAAACAGGGAATGGAATATGTAACAAATACAATGCAACTTTTTAAAAAAGAGAAATAGTAGTTGTTTAACAAAAAAAATTGTTCAAACCAAAAATGATTTTTGTACAAGTGTCTAGTCAGAGAATTCGAAATCTGAGTCGTCTAGGGCTCCCTTCTTTGACCTAAAACATGAGGACCAAAAAGAAAATAAAAATGAACAATATTGAATATCATAAATAATACATAAAATGCGTTAGAAAAATAATCTATGGTTAAGATCAGTGCAGGAAGAATCAAACACGCGCATATAGACGGCGATTTGAACTATTAATAAACAAATATTTGTACAGAGGATTTGTAAGGATTGAAGAATCTCCATAGTTTTAGTTACGTACTGATCTTAGTTAGACCACAATTGGAAAGTTGGAAGCATTATACAATTTTTTGTCTAAATGCAAAGCCTTTCAGCATTTACAACCCTACCACAATAAATAGAACTCAGGATCTTAGGTCTTGTGTCCAAACGCTTATCATTTAGACCACTGACTCAGCATCCAGAGGTGTATATGCCTAACTTAAATCAGTTTTCCATATTGAAAAACCCTCATACACTGTCTGGAGAGAATAACTAATGTGGTTAAGCTGCACTGGCCAAGGCATTTCATTAGAAATTCAGGAATCCTATCTTGAAGCTAGACACTAGTGAGGATAAAGTTATTGTTACTGTAGAGACCGTAGAGTTTCCATAGATTAGGCGTTCGCGCGCGTGACCGAAGGTCCTGCGTTCGATTCTCTGAAAGGGGTGATGGATGCTCATTCATGAGGAATCCCATATTAGGATGAAACAGCTGTTTAGTGCCTCCTTGATTTCCCAATGATGGTCTAACTAAGAGACCAGTCCGTGACTTAAACAACGGAAATCAATTATTTATTGATAGATCTTACATTGAAGAGAAAGATGAAAAAATGCTGACCTCCATAAGAGACGTTGGTAATTTTTCAAGTCCATTAATTTCTGCAAAGATAATTTTATTATCTAAAGACGTAGAAGTTAAACACTAACTAAAACAGTGTTTATGTGTGTATATTAGGTGTATCTTAACGAAGAAAAACTTATGAAAATGCATCCTTAACTAAACATTTTTTCTGTACATAATGATGGAAGATGAAAATATATTGTTTGAATTTCAGTGAATGCTGTTGCGCGTCCTTATTTACGGATTGCAGATATATAGGGAATTCGAACTGGGAATTCTTGAAATTTCTTTGATTGAAGAGAATAATAATAATAATAACGGAAACCACTAGTCTGACCAATATTACTTACTTGCCCTTTTTAACTTTTTCAGGTTCAAAATCGCTATCATCATCGTTTTTCCGTTTACGTGAACCACCTTTGGATCGCTTTTTGGCATCGCTGCCATCTGAATCAATAGCTAGATCGTCATCTTCATCATCATCAAACACGTATCGAGCACGATTCGTTACAGTACGTCGAGAAATCACTCTAGGCTCTTTTTGAGTAGTTGCTGATTTGAGAATAAATAAATCATAAAATAACTCAAATTAATGCTATTTTACAGGTATTTTCTTCTTATGATATCGAACAAAACAATAAAAAGGACGATAAGAAAAGTCAAACATAAATTTACCATTATTTTCACTAAAGTTGAATTATTAACAGCTTATAACTATTACGATGTACTATTATGATATAGATCATAAGTAAAACTGTAAAAATACTAATTGATCAATATCTAGTCATTATAATGAAAGATTATTTGCACGATTATTCAGAGCAATATATTTGTTTTATTTTACTTAAACACATAAACATTGGTACAAAGAGGTACTGGATACATATGTGACACATAAGTCACTTTGTTAGTGTGTAGGCTGTGGTATTGCTCGGGTACTCAGGTGGTTTTCTTAGGAGGCCATAACCGGAGCCTCTGACCTAGAGGTCTAATCCACAAGACAGTGGAGCGACGTCAGGAGATCCAGTCTTATGGTAGCTGGTGACCAACAGTAGGTTCATATGCCTTTTGCTCCCTCAGGATCCTGGATCCCATGTACATCATTGGTTTGGAATCAGGTTTTTCCAACTCCCCAAGGTGGATGTTCCATGGCCACCAATCCGGTTAAGGCGCCAGACATCTGCTTTGCATCCTCTCAATTTGACAAACACCATCCCTGCCACGAGCAGGCAGTAAGCAGGACTTCCCTGTCAGAGGTTGTATACGCGTGACCATGTGAGAGTATTTAAAGAGAGACAGCGGACTTTCGCCCATACCAAGGCCAACTTAGTTGCCTACATTTGGAAAGTTTTAAAAAAAGCGAGTTTTATAACAGAGCGTTCACTGCTCAGACTTACCAAAACATAGCCTCTTATGAAATCCGACTAATTGTATTGAACACTCTAATTTTATAAAGATAATTTTAGAGTCAAACGGTAAGGTTGCCCTATATATGATAGTCACTAGGTTAACATTTTGATACTTTTTTGACTGGCTAGTATCTC
Source organism: Schistosoma mansoni (assembly GCF_000237925.1). Classification (NCBI taxonomy): domain Eukaryota; kingdom Metazoa; phylum Platyhelminthes; class Trematoda; order Strigeidida; family Schistosomatidae; genus Schistosoma; species Schistosoma mansoni. The sequence continues at coordinate 34,826,909 of NC_031502.1, read as the reverse complement.
GATCTAAATGTAGCAGTGAACTAGTAAATGAGAAATAACAGACAGATGGATATAACATACAAAACACAGAACTGTTAACTACAATGCTAATAATTTTTAATGAAATGTACTGACTACTTGTGGCATCATTAGAATCATCGTCCGTTGAAATGTTTACTGTGGTTTTCTTCTGAGAAGGAAACATTGATTTGATACTAGGTTGTGATTTAGGTGGAGCTGAAAACTGCCGTCCTTTGCCACCACGACCACGTCCACGACCTGATACAATAGCAGAAGCACCACGAGATGTTGACCCGGAACTAATATTCAAAAAGAAAATAAGAGAAAGTAGACTAGATAAGTAATATCCTCAGAAGTTATGGAGCATATGTATACATATATACGATGATAGCTAAACACTAATGTATATCAGATATCGGTATAAAGGTAGTCTACCAAGTGAAAAGAAAACAACTACATTTCTTCAGTTTTAGAACACGTCAGATTATTTTACCAACATACAGCTATTAAAATGTAAAAATGTAATATTTACAAACAGAAAACAAATATCCGAATCATTTAGGCGATAGTTAAGTGTTTTATAGTTTTAAAAAAATCTAGTTCTTCATTTACAATGTGATTTCCTTACTAAGTTCCTATAATATTTCTCTGATTTGCATTTTTATTAGTTACTGAAGTTATTTAAGATGAAATTTTTATAAATAATGAGATATACATTGAATAAGATAGACGATTACTCTGAGTTGTGATTTTCGGCGGCAGGGATTTTAAACTTTGTGAAGCTGCACCGAACAAGATTGGTAACGTACGAATGAAAGTGTCACAAACTACAACCTCATATATGTGTGAAAAACCATAAGTAATAAAAGAAATAGTGGCTAGACTTTTGGCAAAAAGTAACACATGAAAACGAAATGGATAGAAGACATGAAAGTGATTACTTACTAAGCACTCTTCCAGAATCGGAAACGAAATTAGATATTATCTTTCGAGTGATCAGTACTTGATCTATTCAGAAAGGGCAGCATAACGTTTATTTGTCCTTGTCCATGATCAACAACTTTAAAGTTCTCCTCTCGTTCATTATCTTCCTCATTACTACTACTGTCATCATCGAAAACATATTTTGTTGCTGCAGCTTTTTCACGTCGTACACGATCTACAGCAGGTCCACCTACATGATTGGAGAGTGAAGTAGTTAAACACGAATGATGTTAAATACTAACCGAAATAATTATCAATAATGTACATTGACTACAGTACATAACCTTTTACACTGAAGAAATAAGTATAGATCACAACTTGTATAAATATACAGACATTATAATGAACTTACATATAAATTAAAACTTCTGCTTTGTGATCGAATAGCAAGTGACAACTAAGAGCAGATATATAAGTATGTACCATTGAAAGGAAATCAATCCAATTGAATAGATAAGTACAGCACTCTGTACAATACTTTGAAGGACATTTATTTAAATGTTAGAAATAACACAATGACTAAATCTTTTACCGCTTCCCCATATAATCAGCTAATTGTTTCAAACACATGATCTATTGGCTTTAAAGTGAGAACAGATTATTGAGCAACACTATGCAGCAATATATAACAGATCTCGAACTTTAATCAGCAATTCAGTACTTTGACACACATTATAAAATGCTCCATAGTACATTGTGCTCAAAATATTGAAGTCAGTTCAGCAACCATTCAAATTAGCACACCTCAAACAGTAATTCAAGTAATAAAAATGCAGCGAATGTTTGGCGTAACAAACTAATTTTTATTATGATCTAGGTAGTTCGAAGAAATAATCAACTTTCATCCGATGACGATTTTTACTATTTTAAGACGTTATTAACTGCAATACAAATAAACTCTTACCAATGACTGAGATGGACAAATGTATGGTTAATTAGGCGTCGATTTGCAGTCATTTATGCATATCATTATTCCTTAAACTGTCCTGAAGTGCTAGAAACGCATATGCCAATACATTCAGAATTAGCTGGTGTAATTCAGATTACAAGAAACTCTATAAAATAAGCTAATGGATATTCACTACGTTCTGAGCAACATCTATCATGCTGCTTAAACAGAAGAAAATATCAGTCAGTCACAATTAAAAAACTGTACGTATATACACCGGTTCAAGTTGCTACACCCCATGGTAATAGGAAAGATTAGACATCGAAGATACAACTCAAGAAGAAAATATAAATTAGAGAAATAAAAACAAAAAATAGTTATGAGAAATTTAGAATCTCAGGATTTGGGGGAAGACAAAGAATGAATGCATCCGAGCCACTGCAAACGATTCTGAGTCATGTCATTCAATGTACCTAACCAGTAGTTACGATAGTCACGCGGACCTCAAACAGGTATTCTGTACCTACTAACGTGGCTGAATCCAACTGTCAGTGACTTCATAGTAGCAGTTGCGCATACGTCCAAACCGCCTCAGTTGACGAAGATTTACTACCTCATCAACTGATTTCCTACGTTTAGCTAGAACCCGATTTCTAACCCAGGTACTGCTTACCTCGTGGTTCCAAAATTTACGAGCAATGCTTCGTAGACACCTATGATCGAATACCAGTGACCTACAAATATCCTCTACTCTTAGAATGCCCATGTTTCAAATTCATAAAATAGAACGAAGAGAACTGCTGCGCAGTAAACTCACCCTTTGGTTGGAAGACGAATATCCCACCTACGTTACTAGTGACCCAAGTTGATAAATGCTAATCGAGCCTCCTGAATCCATGCTGAGATTTGGTCAGACACCAGACTATCAGGACTGATAAGTGAAGCGGTCGATACGTGCAACTACTTCACTGCCTATCATTAATTCAGGCGGTGACGCAATCCAATCCCGAAGTAACATTTTACATCTGGAGGGAGAACTGAATCCCAAGCATGCTTGCATTTTTGCTTAAGGTGGTCAGACAACTCTGTATTTTGTTAACGTCTTCACCAAACAGAATTATATCATCTCCGTATTTTAAGTCAACAAGTGAATCTCCTGGTAGAAGATAAACTTCTGAAAGATCAGATGATGAAAGAGTTATCTCTAAAACCATGACTAGGACAAAGTTATATAAAAATGAAGAAAGCGAAGAGCCCTGACGAACACTATTTGGAGTAACCGATTCCGACAGCAGTTCACCACAAGCTCTGACTCGACCAAAAGTGTTCGGCCAGGAAACAGAAGAAAATATAACATAATTGAACATGTGGTAAAAGTGAATGAATATTTTTATCACTGTAATGTGGCTCCATACATTATTTACTAGTACTTCATTCATATTTATTAAAAAATACTTAAATATAAAAAAAACAAGTTAAGAGAATTCACATAATACCAAGTCTTATATCATGATATTTACAATTTTGAGATAATTAAGTAAATATACCATGATAGAGAATGCAATCTACTTCCGAGCAACTGATGTAATAAATATTATAGCGAAACATGACAGCAAATGCAAACGTTTAGCTCCCCAAATTATATTCTATCGAATAAATTATTGATGCCTAAAAATTTGTAGATTTATTAATAAAACCTTTCAAAATATTATTTTTGACAAAAAAAACTGGCTAATGTAGGTTTATGGTTATTAATAATAAATGTAATAGAATAGTAGACAGTGAATAAAGTTGAATAGATGTGAATGCAGTGAAGAAGATACACTTCATTTGTCATTCTGGATAGTAACATCGTCAATGTTCACTTCCATAAATTTAACCAAACCATATCAACTTATTATTAAATTATTCAGTTCAGGGAACCCGTTATCAAAAACTATAATTTACATTTAACAAAGTAAATAAATATAACCAACAAACCATCAAAAATCAGATTAGTATATAACTTAGAAAGATAAAAGAACACTAACCAGAAATTGGGGAAACGTATTCATTATCACTATCAATAGAGGCATGACTTGCTGAGTCTCCAGTGTCAGAGCCAGACTCCCATGGCATACGACTAGACCGTTTACGTTTGGCATTTCCACCCATATTTTTACGTTTAATAGGACTATTATCTAAAAGGAAAATGTACCAAGTTGTTTATTTTCAACAATGGCAGTTCATAGATATAATTATTTATATTAAATACAATCATTGAAAAATTTTAAAAAACAAATAAGAGGGAATTAGCAAATGTGCATAAACCTGTTTGTCTACCATGCTGTAACCTAGAAGCATAATAGTAAAAAAATTACTAGTACATGCTTTCATGTCAATGATCAGTATTCACCCGAAGAATACTCACTTGGACTAGATGGTTTCGGAAGCTTTGGACGACTTGTTGGGACAGTTCTTCCTTTACCACGTCCACGCGTAGTAGCTGTCTTCTGTATATCTGTTTTTTCAGAAACACCAAGACGCTGAGCAAGCGGTTTAGGTTCATCATTTCCATCATTTTCTTCATCATTCGCTTCGAAACTATTATCCAACTCGTTACCTTATACAAAGAAAAAAACAAATATACGCTAATAACTCGATAGAAAACTGAGAAAATGTTTCAAACCAGTTAAAAAAAGAATAGGAGAAAATCAAATTAAGAAAATCTGGTATATGGCAACAATTTCGAAATAAATTTCGCTCACAAACACCAAACGATACATAACAATGGTGCTACAAAAGTCAAAATAAGTAAAGAAAATTATTTTTAGTGAAAACCTATTGTTTTAATGAGTGACTGAAAATGTAAATTATATCAACTGTGCAATTCGTATACGTGTATGAAATAATAAACACTATTAACATATAATAGACGACCTCTTTGTAACTTATAATTGATTTACTCTCGTCAATAGAAAAAGTATAGTACAATAAAACAAACCTTCATTTGGATCATTTTCTGTTTTATTTCGTTTCTTTTTATTTCCCTCCACCTTCTTCATTATATCAGCATCTACTGTCGGGACAATTCGTCTACCCATTGGATCTGGTCTTGTTTCCATTGCTAATTTACGTGATTTTGTAGCAGCAACACGACCAGCTGTTGTAGTCGATGCTATTTTTAATTTTTTATCAGCTGCTTCAATTGCAGCCTGTTCATCAGCAGCCAACTCCGCTTCAACTTTCTGAACAAAAACCATATGTAGAGTGATACCATTTTGTTATTAAAAGATACAGGCTCATGAAGTATTATTATTGTTACTATTACTATTATTACCACTGTTTGAACATATAAACATTGGTACAAAGAGGTACTGAATACATATGTGCCACACAAATCACTTTGTATGTACGTGGGCTGTGATACTCCTCGGATGCTCAGACCGAAGGTGGTTTTCTTAGGAGGCCATAACCGGAGCCTCTGACCTAGAGGTCTAATCCACAAGACAGTGGAGCGACGTCAGGAGATCCAGTCTCATGGTGGCTGGTGACTAACAGTAGGTTCATATGCCTTTTGCTCCCTCAGGATCCTGGATCCCATGTACATCGTTGGTTTGGAATCAGGTTTTACCAACTCCCCTAGGTGGATGTTCCATAGCCACCAATCCGGTTAAGGCGTCGGACATCCGCCTTGCATCCTCTCAAGTTCGTGAACAACAGTAATGTCACGAGAAGGCAGTAAGCAGGACTTCCCTGTCAGAGGCTGTATACGCGTGGCCATGTGAGAGCATTTCGAGAAAGAGGACGGGCCCTCCCCACTCTCAATCGTAACAGGGCATTCGGGGGCGCATTTCCGGTTCATGAAGGATAAATGTTATTCATAAATAATCACTGACTTAATAAATAAATATATATATATATATATATATATATATATATACAAAATGATCAAATAAGGAAATACCTTATACTCCTCCTCTAATTTCTTAAGGTCTTCACGCCACAAATCAGAAGGAGATTTACTTTTTAGAATGAGTAATTCTTTTTGCTTAGCATCTCTCTGAGCGAGCAAGTCATCTTTACGCTCTTTCGTCAAACTCCATAAAGGCATATTTAAAATATAATTGTAGTCAGGTTGGCCTGCTTCAACCGCTTCAGTTTGAGAGACAGCTTCATCTGTACGAGCTTCTTCCTGTTCTTGTAAAGCAGCTGCTTTGTCTATGCTTTCTTTCCATGCCTTAACAGGATCTGAATCATAATTGGCTTCTTTAAGCATACGAATCAATTCTTTCTTTGGTTTATTTTCGATCACCATAATAGACTGAATTTTCTCAAGGACGAACCTGGCTTGATTTTCTAGTTTCCGAGCCTCTGCAGACAATACACCTTCTAGGTAGACCTTCCGTTTTTCATACCTACAGAATCGATATCAATCATTTTACTCTTATAACTATTGTATTTAGAAAATATAATCAAACATTTTAAAGAATTTGGAAATAGTCACATAGATATAGTTTGTATTCACAGACAACGAAAAAAATCAGTTGACAAAACATAAAAGTTCAAGCAACGGTTGTTAACTGTGGGATTGGTAAGTAAATTAATGTATTAGATTTGTTTACTTCCACCCCCCACCCAAAAAAGAAGTAACTCAGAACGCTTACGCCTTCATAATATGTTTGGTTTAAGTTTCAATTCCATACTAATCGCCGAATTCCTAAACCTCATTTGTGTTGAGTTGGCTTCCGGAGCCTTTAGAGGCCCTAAAGGAGCCGAAGAGTTTCTGTCTAATCAGAACATGATGGAGCTTTCTAGAATATCAACGTGGCATGCTACTGTTGGACAGTAGCATAATATGTCTCTTTGCGGATTGGTCGAATTATAATGTTGATTTAACAAATGCTAATACCTATAAATACCCGTGATTTACTGTACATTTCGATTCTACTAAATAAACACTTCTCCAGCTGTTCTGCCTTCCGATTTGCGCCAGTGAAGTTCCAACGTTCGAGTGTCGTAGTCCTAAACCGGATTCTACGCTAATCAAGTAGCGAACTTAACGATTTGTTTATCACTTTCAAGGCTTCTAATGGTGTTCCTAAGTTGATTCGCCCGTTTTTGAAACATAATTGGTTATCCCATTAGATCTAATAGAGTTTAACCAATGATTGTCTTCTAAATTCAGGTTAGCTGGGGTTGGGTGGAAAGTAGAGGAAGTCACCTATGTTCATCGTCCATGGTAGTCAGCATTGGAAAATATCTACCCTGAATCATTGAGATGTATTAGTTATCGTGAAAGAGACAATTTTAAAGGGAACAGAAATAGCATAAACATTCTCGTTATTAATTAAAAAGTTAGTTACTTGTCCCAGCTAAACGGTTACAGTACAAACAGCTAACAACTAGTGACTGGGATAATGCTACATAGGCTTATTTGCCATCTTCCATGAAATGAAATGCTGACTCAATTCAGGGACAAGTAGAATAATCCCAAGAATGATCAGACAAAAACACGATACAAGAGTTCCAAATGGTTTGGATGTGGTTTGAAAAATAGTAAAAACCAGTGATCTTGGACTATTCATGACAAAATTTAGAATCGACAAAAATGACGCAGATGCACTTAATATTCCACTTCTTATAAATCTTGAATATTATTCCTGAGGAGTTAACAATGGTCTTGACAAGTTGAACGCGTGCTCGCGGATCCCAACGAACAGTTGTTAGAAGTCAGCCAAACAATTCCTTCTTACGAAAAGCTTTAGACGTATAAACTAAGTGCTTTTCAGGTTCTCATCTCCGGCACCGGAAGTTTTTGCAGCAAAGTAGTGTGTTATTCTTATGGTCGACCTTTTCACACACACCCTTTTGTTGTGTGAATGTAATATCACCGGAGAACCTGGTTATCCAAAGGAAATCTCTAACTACTATCAAATCCCAGTACAGTTGGTAATAAGATTTTGTCTTCAAGCTTTATATTTGCTGTTTCTCATTTCACTTCTCTTCGACTGACCTCACTGGGATGGTAGAATCTGAAGGAACGAGTATAAGAAGCTAGTGTATTTCAAACGGGTTATCATGATAGACATTCTCGATTACCATGGAACTTAATACTAAATCTTTTAACGATGTTCGTAACTTACGATGTGTATTAACGGCTGATGAGGGAAATTTTAGTCGGCAATCACGTTAGTTATAAATACTAATTAAGAGACTTACCATGTAAGACGTAATTCGTAGAATTCGCGGATAATAATGATCTCATTGGGATAACACTTTAAACAACCTAAAGGATCGAAGCAAACCATTGAACCGGTACTCATGACCGTTTGAAGTTTGAAGAATTTATGAAGTCCAGTAGACTCGGCTTCGCGCAATTTTTCAGGAGACATCTTAATAACGAACCGCACAGTGACATCTGTATGGTATTCTTTGTAATCTCTAAAACGAACAAAATAAAAGTTAGACACATTTTCTTAAAAGTTAGGAAATTTTAGATATGAAGATTGAAAGGAATACTTTACTTACGTGATACAAGCAGGGACCTTTTCTGAACCATTCAACATAGGCTCTAAAACCGATTCTTTGTAGTTCTGTGTCCAGACCCGGATAGGAAGTTCAGTAATCTCCAAGGTATCATCATCTAGAACAGCAACTTCTCCATAGCAAACATAACGATTACTACCCAAATCCTAAAAATAAATTTATTTATTGATATATAAATAGTAATCGGTACAACATGACAGTGGAGCACATAATCTAACAAACGACAATAACAATAATAATATCCATTGCACTTTTTTTCTTACCTCAATGGTACCAGTAAAGCCACGGAAGTTCGGTAACATACGATGCGGTTCTTCACCATCTAACATACGATAAAGGTTATTTATTATTTCTATAACATTGTAGTTCAGAATATGTGTTGCATAGCCAGTTCCGATACCATCTGCTCCATTGACAAGGACCATAGGAATTATTGGAGCATACCATTCTGGTTCAATACGTTGATTATCATCGTATAGATAATTTAACAGAGGATCATCCTCCAAATGGAAAATAAGTCGTGTGAGTGAGTTTAATGCAGTGAATATATAACGAGGAGATGCAGCATCTTTACCTCCACTAAGTCGCGTACCAAACTGACCAATTGGTTGAAGCAAATTTAAATTATTTGATCCTAAGGATAAATAATTAATAATAGTAAAACATTTTAAGAACAGCTTTTTACACGACCAAGAATAAAACTCATGTGATATCTTCAAACTCAAAACAACTATCTGTGTACATACACAATCCCCCCAAGAAACGAACTCGCGGAGAGCAAAGACCTTTACATTATTGATATGACTGATCTCCACCAGTCATAACTGGCCATCAAAACTTCGTGAATCTATATTTCTAGGTCGGTAACTAGAGAGAAAATCATTACTGCCTAACTGAGTGGTTTGTGGAGATCATTTAAATTTGACGAAAGCTTTCAATATGAACCAGAATTATGTTCATGAATTTATCGAACTGAACTACTTTTAACTACAAGATATTCACGCGAGACTAGTTACAGGAGCACACTTTGCAGACAAGATATAATAGTTCAAAACAGATCTTCCTGTACAAGATTCATGTTCAATCTCTCATTATTCCACGCTCTTACCATTTTTTTAATTATTATCTTATTCTTCACCTTCGTAAACAGTTATCATCTATATTTCTTCAATAAGTTATATATTATCTCTAGAACTATCACATAACTTAATCCTTTAATAATATTTGATTACTTTGTTATCAAGTGGAGTACTTCTATTCGTTGAATACATAAAAGCTTTTAAGGACTTTGATTAGTTTGTTAAATGGAACAATACCATTTTATGTATTGTACTAATCAATACATGAAGTCCCTCGAAAATTTTGATTACTTTATGATCCAACACCATTCTAATTTTTATAGACTTACACCTAATACCTAACAATGTCTAACTATGGTAATTTTGGTTTAATGATGTAACACTCATCTATTCTACTGTAGATTACATGTAAAATTAAATATAAACACTATTGTACAAGCTTAAGAAAATGATATCGTCGAAAAAGGAAGTCTTATTCGATGAGACATCATTCATTTTAATGACTGGGTGGGTTTTTCTCGCCGTAGTAATTAGATACTTTAGTAATATCTTGGTATTCCATCCAGTTTTTTCACCACCAAGTATTACTATGAAGGGAAAGTAACTAAGTGACTTTCCGGTTTGGTAGTTAATATTTGGTAGTAAGTAAACGCTGACTTCAAGATGAAGCTATCAACCAGTTTTAAAGACATATCAGTTCCGTAGGTTTTTTCCAAAGCAATATTCAAACGAAATTCAAGACAATGTTAGACATCAAACCAAACATGAAGGGACAAAAACTATTTAGCATAAACAATCGATGCTTAACAAACTTCGAAACACAAACAGTTTAACTGTGATCAACTATATATTCGTGCACTTGAATTCGAAATAAACTACTAGTTTTCCCAAACTTAAATTGATGAGGCGGGATTTCAACAAGTAGCCTTATATATAGGGAGAATACTGTTTTGAAGTACTCGGAAATGAATAAAACATACCGACAAAGTTTTGAGCCAAACCAATGATAGTGCTCATCAAGGATTGTTCACCATGATGATACGCCGACAGTTCAGCAACAGAACCGGCAAGCTGAGCAACTTTAATTTCTCTAATAAGATTTCTTTTTAAACAGGTGAACAGTACCTAGAAAAAAGGAAAAATAAAATCAAAATTTAAGAGGATAAAAGTGTTCTTTAGTTAAAGTCCTAAAATCAGAAAAGTAGAGATAAGACTTGTCTGTGAGGTTTCTTGTCAAACAAAATGTGTCTCACATTTGTATATTGTCTACTACTATCGGATTTGTGAGAATTAGGAGTAAGCCTAAAGTTGTAACTCGATAAACCTGAAAAATATTTGTTATAAATTTGTAAAAATTTCTGAGATGCTAACCTTCCTTTGTCCAGGTTTCAGCCCATCTACAACAGATGGAATACTCCGTTCGTTGTCCAAGTTCGAAAACAACACTAGCTCTTTGTGAACAAAATCGTGATAAGTAATAGCTCGAGTATCTTTCCCGTACAAGTAAGGCTCCGGGAGACCTAATTCACGTCGACGTTTACGTTCTTGTGTAAAGTTGGTCAACCAGTTTTTACGATCAGCTATCTTGCTTTTGTCGAAAGCCAATTGAATGCTTCCATCATCTTCAATCCCACTGTAGCGAAATCGAATCCGATGACGATTCATATCAGAAAAATATTCCTTAGCTTCCTTGCTTGTTGAAGTACCCAAACCTATTATGAAGAAAAATAATGCTACGTAGAGTTGACTAGATGTGAAATACAAAATGTAAATGTTTCATGCTCATGAGTAAAAGGAAACATTAAAAACAATTGAAACAAGACGTACCTTTGTAGTATTTTACACGCCAAGTATGCCAGTTTGGAGTTGATTTTTGCCACTCCTCAAATTCTGGTAAACTGTAGAAAGAATGTTCCTGTTTCCCTTTAAACACTTTTACAATTGGAGTAATGAATTCTTCCACCACATTATGTTTTAACAAATTTGGCCAGTTACAATGAACAAAATTTATTATTAAACCCTTAATATGAGAACCATCCTGATCCTGATCAGTCATAATCATAATCCTGTAGATGAAAAAACAAACAGATCAGATCACATAAGTGAAAACTAACTACTTGGAATATCATGAGGGGTTTTCAAGCATGATAAAACATATATATATATATATATATATATATATATATATATATATATATATATATCAAATAGCCTGAAAGTTCAAAATAGTAAGGAATGTCAGATAGAACTTACTTGCCGTAGCGTAAATCTTTCAGCGTATCCGCCGACTCATATTTCAGTTTGTATTGGAGTCCAAGAATTTTAATCAGTGCATTTATTTCTGCGTTTTCCATAATTTGTTTGTTAGATGCTTCACGAACATTCAGTAGCTTGCCTCTCAATGGAAAGACACCATAATTGTCTCTACCAACAACTCCAAGACCAGCTACAGCTAAAGTTTTGGCTGAGTCACCCTCAGTTAAAATAAGAGTGCATTGAGACGAATTTTTAGTCCCTGCATTATTTGCATCGTCTAATTTAGGTATTCCTTTGAGCTTAGAATGTTTGGATTTGTGACATTGCTTGTCCATTTTTTCCATTGCTTTAAAACGAATCCAAGATAGTACATTTTCAACTATACCAGATTTTGAAGCCTATGACATATGAACGCAAATGTATGAAAGATGGAAATTACAATTTCGTTAACGCAAAGATGATACGTATCTAGTAAACTAACCAATGTCACAAAAGCTCCCAGTAAACATACCAACACATTTTAAAAAGTCCAAGATCCTCGAGTACTTAAACTGTTCACAAACTTATAAGAAAAGTGCTTCGCATAATAAAGGCGCCAAGAAATACTCTGATACCAACTATCTATAAATAGTTAAGACGTATCATTAATTACAAATGGTGGATTGACTAGCAATAACAAAGATTGTAACCCAATCTCTTTACACTCAGTAATATCATAAATCTCACCGAATCACACTACAGAGAACTGGATAGATCATATTAGCATTGGTAAAAAATTCAGAAGGATAAAGGAAGATGTGAGAACCAGGAGAGGAGCTGACATAGCTTCAGATCACCACCTGGTTATTGCCAAGATGAAACTAGAGCTAAAGAAACACTGTACAACTGAAAAAACAGCATTGCAAAGGTTCAATACAGCCTTCCTTCGAGATACTGACAAACTCAACCAATTCAAGATAACTCTCAACAACAGGTTCCAAGCTCTACAGGATCTATTGAAAGAACGAGAAACTACGATGGAGGACAACTAAAAAGGGATCAAAGAAGCATTAACTTCAACGTATCAGGAGGTTCTGGGTTGAGAGAAACATCAACATAAAGAACGGATCTCTATTAAAACCCTGGACAAGATTCGAGAAAGGAAGAACAAAAAGACAGATATTAACAACAGTCAAACACAAGCAGACTACGTAGAAGCAAACAAGCAAGTGAAGAAGAGCATTAAAGCCCACAAGCAGAAATACATGGGAATAATAGCGACGACGGTGCAAAAAGCTGCAAGAGAAGGAAATATCGAACAACTATATGATACAACGAAGAAACTAGCAGGGAGATATAGTAAACCGGAGAAACCAGTCAAGGACAAAGAAGAGAAGACAATCAAGGAGATTCAAGAACAGAGGAACAGATGGGTATAACACTTTGAGGAACCGCTGAATAGACCAGTCCCATTGAATCCAACGGACATCTAGGCAGCACACACAAACCTTCCTAAAGATGTCACTCTACTAAAGGTCGAAGAAATCAGGATGGCCATAAGACAGATCACAAGCGAGAAAACAACAGGACCTGAAAATATACCAGCTGAAGCACTGAAGTCAGACATTGAAATAACTGCAAACATGTTTCGCCTTCTATTCAAGAAGATCTGGGAAGAGGAACAAGTGCTCACGGATTGGAAAGAAGGATACCTCATCAAGATACCAAAGAAAGGAGATCTGAGCAAATGTGAGAACTACAGAGGCATCAGTTTGTTATCAGTGCGAGGAAAAGTTTTCAACAAAGTGTTGCTTAACAGGATGAAAGACGCAGTAGATGCTCAACTTCAAGATCAACAGGCTGCATTCCGTAAGGATAGGTCGTGCACAGACCAGATTGCGACACTACGGATCATCGTGGGACAATCAATTGAGTGGAACTAGTCATTATACATCGACTTACTTGATTATGAGAAAGCATTTGACAGTGGATAGGATGACCTTATGGAGTCTTCCTCGACACTATGGTGTATCTGAGAAAATCGTGAACATCATACGGAATACACACGATGGACTACAGTGCAAAGTGGAGCATGAAGGACAGCTGACAGACGCATTTCCAGTAAGGACTGGAGTCAGACAAGGTTGTCTACTCTCCCCATTCCTCTTCCTTCTGGTGATTGATTGGATTATGAAGACCTCCACATGTGAAGGAAAGCACGGAATACAATGGACAGCTCGGAATCAATTAAAAGATTTGGACTTCGCAGATGACCTAGCCTTCCTCTCTCATACACATGAACAAATGCAGATGAAAACAGCAAATGTAGCAACAGCCTCCGCATCGATAGGCCTCCACATTCTCAAAGGAAAAGGCAGGATTCTAAAATACAACACGAAGAACACCAACCCAGTCACACTTATTGACGAAACTCTGGGTGATGTAGAAATATTCAGTACCTGGGAAGCGTCATTGATGAACAAGGAGGATCAGATGCAGACGTAAAGGCAAGGATTGGAAAAGTAAGGGCAGCATCCCTACAGTTGAAGAACATATAGGACTCGAAACAACTGTCAGCCAACAATTAAGACAGAATTCTTAACACTAACATCAAGACAGTTCTACTGTACGGAACTGAGAGTTGGAGAACTACTACCACCATTATCAAAAAAGTACAAGTATTTATAAACAGTTGTTCACACAAGATACTGAATGTCTGTTGGTCGGATACCATCAGCAACAGCCTACCGTGTGAGAGAACAAACCAGCTTCCAGCTGAAGAGGAAATTGGGGAAAGACGATGGAGGTGGATAGGACACACATTGTGGAAATTATCGAATGCATTACAGACCAAGCCAAAAGGATTACTCTATGGATTGGGAGAAGACATCGAAAGTATTTTGAATTACTCTGGTTATTTATTATTAGTGAGTAGTATAAGGTAATAAACAAAAGCACAGCGGTTAAAAGTGCAAACATGTAAGATAGCATCAATGTTTTACTTTGATTAGCTCTAAAAAGCACGAACTCTTCTCTTTATCGTCATCGGTTCATTAATCAATCGATGGTAAAATTGAAAGTATCAAAGTGATTTTGTACCCCTTCCTAATTGTAAATAAAATATTGTTTTTATAAGGAATTCTTTAAACTATATTTTTATTTAACTTTATGAAATAATTAAGAAAACCATTTTTAATCAGCGACTTGGATGGTCGAACATTTGGCACAATTAAAATATAATAGTTTTGGGGGATTACGAAGAAAAATGGGAAAATAAATCTATAGATTGATCGAATTCTAGCTTGATACGTTTTTATACCAATTAGTGATGTGAAATTGATCAATCGGTCAGTCAGTCCTGCTCAAAGTAGGACCTGGCACATTTGCAGTCCCTTCCAATTTACCACACCACATTGAATTAGCGAGATGAAATTGTCGAGACAAATCCCAGAACAGTATAGTTATTAGTGTCATTAGATAAGATTGAGCATAGAAGACATGTTTTAAGAAAAAGATGTATAAAAAGGAATAAAAAATATCTTTGGTAAGGCAGTCTTATATATTTATATGATGGCTGTAATAATACACCATCGACTTGCATTCTATAGAATTCATTTTGGATTGACAACATGACTTACTCTATTCATTGTGAAATTCTCTTCATAATAATGATATTTTCGCTGTACGAAACTCAAAGTGCAAGATTTTTAACGAATTACACTTATTATTGTGATTGAATTAAGTGGGAATCAATGCAGCATTCGACTTTATTCCAAGTTAATCGAATATTCTACTTGTTAAACTAACAAGTTATTACCTAGTGAATCACAGCAATTGTTGTACAATGCTGGAGTCTGATTATCTGATTTAAGTAATAAGCTTCTGTTAGCGGGACATAGATTGGATTAAAGCATGTTCCATGCATTATGGTGTTGCTACCCGCTGATTGGCTAATTATTATCCAGTCAGCTCTAGTCGTTGCTTGGAGAAGACTCTAGAAGCTTCCCATGTAAAATCTATAAATATACTAACGTATTTCTTATTGCGCTTCCTACTTCATCTATTCCTGTTATTTGGAATATAATTTCTTCCCTGTTCAACCGTGTTCTGATTTGTGGACTTGTTGAGTGTATTGGTGTCCAAGAATACTAAGCAATAGGAGTAGCTGGGTCGTAATAAGGAATATATATCAACAGTTATAACAGATTCACCTTAGATAAAAATTGTTTTCATCATAGACTGATATCAACTGAAGAGTTATTAAAAACCAAAGAATAATAGGAATTTATTTTATTCTATTCTGGGACCATTCAAAGTCGCTTGATATCAATCATGTAGACGATTAAGATGTGTGCTTCAATCCTCTGTCAATGGAATATGGCATATAAATTTAACTGACTTTAGTCAGTTAAACTAAGCTTAATAGTGAATATTTTTATCTTTACTACTGAAGTATTCTTGCTCTATAAAGGCAACTGCTTGTAGTTGACAAATCAGACCGACGAATTGAGAGGTAACCGGCGTAAGCAATTTAAGTAAACTCATGCCAACATACATATGTTTTTAGAAAACAAATGTAATGCTTTGTTGAACATGATTGTTTTAACATTTTAATAAATTGCTTAGAGCTGCTCGAAATTGGTTTCGATAGGAACCTATGAATTTAGCTAATAACCTTGAAATAAATAAACCATACATATCGTTTCTGGCTACTTCGTGACGTAAAATTGAAAATATTAAACTCAAGAAATCCACTTGTACAAAATCTGATAAGTTTTATAGTTAAAGCCACTATGTAGATTAATAAATAAAAGTTTGAGACTAAATACGTTTGAAACACAAAGCATGACAAAACACAAAAAGCAAAGACAAATGAACTTTTCTCACCTGTCCAATAAACTTCTCACTTAAAGTACACGTAGACCCAAAACTTTTTATCTGCAGAGTCATATTCTCCTTTGTTTGGGAATCAAACGTGGGATTTTCTATTAAGCAGTTGACAAACAACCACATATGATTCTTTATTTGAAAAGGTTTGATCTGGACACCAGATTTTCCGGACTTTTTTTTAACGATATCCATTAACTTGTTTACGATTTGATCACTCACATAATTAATATGTGTTCCGCCTTTGGTAGTTGCAATGCTGTTAACAAAACTGACTTGCTGAAATCCGGTGTTGCTAACTGCTACTGCTACCTGCCAACGCTGGTTGACCGCTTCATATACAACCTTTTAGCAGAATAACCAGAAACATTTGTGACTTACTGCTAAGAGTTTGACAGAACACATAAGAGTATAAAACAAGAATTATGATAACAAAGCCTAACCCATAGTAATACTTCATGACTATGATTGGATGAAATTGATATACTTCGATAAACACTATATTAATACAATTGACATAGTAGTGTGTTCTCTACTAAGCCATTTTGGGTTTAGTTAGAAAAGAGAGATAACAAACATATTGTAGGTGTCTGTATCTATTTAGTTACAACCTTGGTGAAAATTTGGACTCACTAATAGGTGACCTCAGGAGGAGTACGAAACCTACAAACCTACGAGAACAAGTCGTGGATATGTTGGATCAGTCATGTTTCTTCCGAGTGAAAACTTTGACAATTTGTAATCTGTCAGAAAGAATGGACCAACAGAATCTAACCAAAGATGAGCTGAATGTACAATGAAGTATTTGTCTTAATGGAAATAACTTGCATTCGCAGACATCGATCACGAGTATAAAGGTAATTACCGAACTAATAAGTCAAAAATGGTGAATATTGCTTAGACTTCGATCAAATCCGAACATTAAATAGTTGGGCGTGGCATTTACATAACTTTAACTAATTTGATGTTACGAATGGCATGAATGAACAAAAGCACTCGGTCAAAAGCTTTACATCAGTTATCGCGATTGAAGCTTGTATGGGGATGCTAGGTGGAAAACTTTCAAAACCAGGAATCGACTGAACAACTGGTGGGAAATGAGGTTGTGAGTAATATCAGTTTAGAGATGATACTATATGAGCGCGCCAAAACTATAATGCCATTAGCATGTGGAACTACACAGGCAATAAATAATACAATTTGGACGTATGCCGTCAGATTTTCATGCCAACATATATCTCTTTTATTTATATTCTTTACTTATTTTTACATTTTAATCATTAGCAGCCCTAATGTTTGGTTCCTAAATGAATATGTTTGAGAACACGGAATATTTTTGGGAGCTGAATATGATGCAGCAATAACCTGACTTTGATGGCATTTAGGAGTTTAAATGACACCGATGTGGCGAGAACATAACGATATTCATGGTTACAGTTATGTCGAAAATACTTGTCAAAAATTCCGTAATATTAATATGGGTTTTCATAAATACCTTAACACTGTCTGCGTCGTCTTTGTTGGGTTTGATAAAAAGGTTCACGTAGTCTACAAAATTCTTAATGGGTAATCTTTTGCCATTAAGGAAAACTTTAATTCCATTACAAGTTGCAGCCATGTCATATGCCCGACGAGTAAAAAGAGATACCGTATCTTGTTCTAGCTCGTTCATACCGAAACGTGAAAGGTCGGGATAGAATGTAATACAAGTAAAATCTTCTCCTTTATCCGCCAAAATCTTCGGATCAGATGTCTTTGTCATATTATCGACCCACACCTGGAGAAATGAATTTGTTATACATTTTTATACCTGTCGGAAACTTTTTTTGTATTCTTTAGAGGATGTTTCTACAATGAACTTCTTGCTAAAGATATTACATAACTTGGCGCCATAACCATTTCTTCCACCTGTCACTTTTCGTTCAGTATCATCATAGTTGCTTGAAGTGAGGAGGTGACCGAATATCAGAGTAGGGACGTAGGTATTTTCAACTTTGTGGTGAACAACTGGGATCCCTTTGCCGTCATTCCAAATGCGGACCATATTCTCAGCACTTTGGGAAAAATTATAAAGAAAAATACTTACGGATTAATGTCGATCTTTATACATGACATGGTAGGATCTCTAACTTTGTTATCGGCAGCATTTACTAAACAGATCAGAGTAACAACAACCTCATACCCAGAATTTCATCGAAAATTTTATAGAGACCAGGAGAAAATGTGATATCGCGATTGACCATATGCTGCTGACTCTCATCCAAGACCCACATTTGCTGAGTGTCTTTCAATGTGGAACCAATATAAGAATCAGGCCGCAGAAGTATGTGTTCTAACTGGGTTTTCTTCTGATAAATCCGTTCAACTGACAACCGCTTCTTGACAGCCTCTCCCGAGACGCCATTTTCAGGACTGCTTAGAATGTCTCCGTTAGGTTGTGGTAGCACAACAGCATCCATTTTAAAACCTGTACGATAGGAAGCTACGCAATAGTGGTTTGGAGAACGTCCAAACACAAAGGATTTGAAAAGTAGTTTAGAGTAGGGAGAAGTGTACCAACTCCTTGTACTAAATTGTAGGAAAACCTGAGAAAACAGACCGAACGATGCTATGTTAAAAGTCAAAATCAACGCACCGAAAGCCCGCTCAAAGTTTTCGGTACATATGATCATCAAACTTCAAAAGTTCGACAGATGGATTTGTAATTTTCTGACATTAAAATAAAAACTTCTGTATGAAGACATTTGAAATCTCATATCAAATTCCACATGTGAATGACTTTTATTTGTCTCTGTAACTGGTAACAGTAAACAGTCAGTAATAAGAGTTGAACTTCAGAAGTATTCTTTATCACATACATTGTAAGTTCGACTAACTCCTCAAGATAAAGAGCTCTGTGGACACTCGATGTTGATTTCTACATTATTAGCTTCAATCAACCCTACGACTTGAGAGCGCTCGGTCAAATCCTAGTAAAATCCATTTGAGACGTTTCTCCTCCTGTGGATAATTAGCTTAGTGGTCTCAATTTCATCTAAATCTTGCCTTGGTTGTGTGTGTTTTTCCTCTCATCTCCAATGATCATTGTTTGTCTTTTAAATACCCTACTTCAAATCTTACAGTTATTGTACAGTTCAGTTCTATCACAAATGGCATATCTTCAGCGTCGGTCTCATCATAGCTTCAGAGTTACTACTTAAAACCACCAGACTACTCACACTTTACTGGGAACCACGGTTTTCTTTTTTTGTTTCTGAGAAGTCAATCTTTGTTAAACTGCTTCATTATGAGTTTAATCAGCATCCTCGTTACAAAGCCATCTCAAATAATTTTAGGATTTTACCAATATCCGCAGGTGATTGCGCTGTAATGGCAGGTACGTGAAGATTTGATGTTGATACTATAAGGGCAGTGAAATGTCACTGAGCCCTAGATAAATCATCCGGCAGTTGAGTCACTGAATGTCGAACAGATCGTCGATCCCTGTTAAAGTCAAGGACAACAAATGCGCATCAGTTAATCATACTCCACGGACTGGTGGTGAGGGTCTCACCAACATCTCTGTACTCATTCTTATTGATATATTTACCTAATCACCCCTTTGTGTTATACAGTCTTCAAAGAAGCCACAGTACTTTAATACGTCGAAGGGGTAATCTGAGTTATATGCTGGCCGCGAGATCTGAACCGGAAGTTAGCTAGTTCGTCATACTGTTCCCGTTTAACTCGAGTGGGCCTCCAATCACTCGACATAGATAATCAACGTTGATGGTCTAAAATACTAACCAACTTAGTTTTACTGAACCTGGAACGGTAAATAATTCCCCAAAATCAATGGCTCTGTAAGTTTTCGGCATTGGATGCTGACCACATTAGTTTTAAAGGACTCGCTTAGCTGAAGGCGCTCGGTCATGCATCCGCACCAGATCACGATTTGGAACGGCGTACTCAATGTCTTCTGCGATCACTAGCTAATTTAGATCAGTCATTTCTCGACATATTGATAATCTATCAAATATATCTTCCAACGTCCTCGCTTCTGACCATTGATTTCACTGGGTGGAGACAATTCAATTGTAGATGTTGCTGGTTAAAGCGTTGTCAGAATTCAATACCCGTGATTTCTTCATTGGTGAGCCGACGTGATCTGGTACACCAACCTATAAACTATGAATTTGTTCTGTTTTGAAATTTCATAAATCAGGGCTTTATTTTAACTTCTATATATTGTGGTATTTTTATCCTCGTTCATTCTCATACATGATTTTCCACTATGACGGAACGGACACCCAAAGTACTTAAGTTAAAAACTATGTCCCCACCTTCGTCTCAATTAATGCCTTTCTGGCTAGACAACATCGAAGCCTGGTTCTGCCAAGCAGAGGCCGATTTTTGTGAGCACGGAATGACTTATTCACGCGCACAATGTCTCGTGTTTGTAAAGGCACTACCGCGCGAATTCAACAGGTGCATCACACCTAGTGTGTTTAATAGTGATGTTTCCGAACCTTACAAGACCCTAAAACAGTCGATTCTGAAACGCGGAGATCCAACCGATCGATAAAGGTTAGGTCAACTCCTTAATAATATCGACCTGCAACATGGTTCTGCGACAGACATGTTGTTAAGACTAAGAGAGGTAATCGGCCAAAGAACTTTCGTTGATAGCCCATTCAGACAACTTTTCTTGCCTAGACTTCCTCAGCAGGTGCAAGCAGTACTTGTCTCGTTTCAAAACAACACCATAGACGAGCTAGTTGCATCTGCTGACTGCATCCTCGAAATCACGAAGTCTTCTAATGCCGAGGCTTTTTCAGTCATTAAAAACCTCGAACGACCCAGAATGACTAAGCCATACACTCACACGCTACCTTAGATTTCGTAATGACCGTAAACGGTCACATACCCCACGAAGAAGCACATCACGTAGGCAATCTGTCTCCAGACGATCAGAGACGAATAACCCTGACTGGTGCTGATATCATAACCAGTATGGAAAGTCTTCCAGAAATTGCAGAGAACCCTACAAATACTCGAACCCAAAATCGAATGACATGAAAAACAATTCGGGAGACCTCCTAGCCTGCACGCGTTTACAGTAACCGTAGCCGGCGAAAATAGCCATCTGTTACACGTCACAGATGTGATGACGAAAGTTCGCTACCTCGTCGACACCGGCTCAGAAGTTGGCGTTCTTCCTGTAAATTCAGTTTCAGGAATCTGTTTTAAGCTTACAGGCAGCAGACTGAAAGCCGATGGCCACATATGGTAAAAGGTACGTTTACCTTAACGTGGGTTTGAGCAAACCCATCCACTGAATCTTCGTTGTTGCAAATGTTTCTATGCCGATCCTTGGTATAAACCTCTTACAACATCACAAACTACTCATCGATACGCACAAACGGAGGCTGATAGACGGAAACACTAAAATATCTGTTTGCGTAACTCCTTTTTTGGTTGCAAATTATCTCTATTGACAATTAGACACACAATAGACCCATTCTATCAACCATTACTCGATAAGTATTCTGTGATATACCAACCGCAACCGAAGTTGCCGTGTGTAACCAGCAATGTTACACATCACATCGCGACTACAGGACCACCTGTATTCTCGAAAGCACGCCGGCTGGCTCCCGAAAAGTTGAGGTTGGCTAAAAATGAATTCGGTCACATGATAGAATTAGGAATCATTCGACCGTCAAACAGCCCATGATAATCTCCCTTGCATATGGTCCCCAAAGGGGACAGCAACGATTGGAGTCCAACTGGTGACTGTAGGCTTTTGAATACAAAAACCATTCCCAATCGGTACCCGTAACCTCACATTCACGATTTAAAGCTACCTTCAAAGGTACAACTGTCGTTTCGAAAATCGACCTGGTTAAAGCTTATAACCAAACCCCTATGGCTGCTGACGACATTCCGAAAACCGCCATTATAACTCCTTTCGGCCTCTACGAATTTTTACGAATGCGTTTCGGCCTAAGAAATGCTGCTCAAACCTTCCAAAGGTTCATAGATGACGTCTTCCGAAGTCTCAACTTCGTACTACTTGGAATCACTCGCTTCCGAACGACCCCCTACCACCCACAAGCAAACGGGTTGACAGAACTCTTTCACCGACAACTAAACGATTCACTATCAGCTGCAAACGTTTCACAGTGGACCGGCGCACTTCCACTCGTTTTACTAGGTATTCTCAATGCAGTGAAAGCTGACATCGGATATACTGCAGCACAACTCGTTTATGGAACAATACTTCGACTTCCAGGAGAATTCGGGGATTCTTTTTCTTCTTCAATGAACATGGATCTCAACTCCTACCTGTTCCCACTCGACCGCAATCAGCTGGTGTTTTCGTTCAACCTGACCTACGATATAGTATGCATGTCTCCGTACGTCGAGACTCATATCGAAGACCCCTTGAATCAGCATACGAAGGACCCTTCAAAGTTCTTCAGCGCGAACCGAAGTACTATATAAACGATAAGAACGGAATTAACGATGGTATCAGCACCGGTTTAATCAAAGCAGCGTATTTATAAGGAAATCATATCCATGTCGATTTTCCTTCGGTACAATCAAACGACACGGCTTAACCACTTTTAATTCTTCATCCAACAGCCAATACGCGTGTTGATACTTCGGCAGTATCTGAAAATAAAGTTAAAGAAACGCGTTTTGGAAGAAGAGTAAGATTTCCAGAACATTTAAACGACTATTGCACTTAAGACACCAGTTAACTTTTTTGCCCTATTCCAATTTTCCTTTGTATTATATAAAATAAATAAATAAATTTTAATACTCTTATACTTAAATATTCTGACCATTGATTTCACTGGGTGGACACAATTCAGTTAAAGGTGTTGCTGGTTAAAGTGTTGTCAAACTGCGACCTATCGCTGACTGAAAGCTCTTGGCCAATCACCAATCACGCTTCATTTCGTTATGCAACTTATCCTCGACAAGAAGTGGCCGGCTAAGAAGCTACGCATAACATCGCATCTGTATTCAAGTCCTCCATACTGTTTTTTGACTAAC
This sequence comes from Schistosoma mansoni, assembly GCF_000237925.1. Lineage (NCBI taxonomy): Eukaryota > Metazoa > Platyhelminthes > Trematoda > Strigeidida > Schistosomatidae > Schistosoma > Schistosoma mansoni. The sequence goes on along the minus strand of NC_031502.1, from coordinate 34,803,263 downwards.
CATCATCATCTTTCCTTATCTCTTTTAAGGACATTTTTAACACTAGTGTTGCCGAATATACAGCGTGTGCATCCGTAGTCAGCTAAAACTTAACAACAGTGGTATGACTGCTTGTCTTGAGCCAAAGTCAAATCAAAGGATGTATTCCTAACCTCGATTACTATAACATGGCGGCCAGGCAAAGTCACATATGTGTTATCATTAAAGAACAACTGAAATCTAAATACACGAGTAGGTTGGCAGAATGACTTGGCCGACGGTTGGAAGCCTCGCTTGCAGCTGTAAATTTATCACAATAAACTGACGCTCCTCAACTCATGTCTCCCGGAATTCGGTGTGAAAGCTAACGTTAGAATCGCTGCCGCCGAACATGACTGAAATACGAGACTTCGTAGATTCTTCATCTTCTTCACTGAATATGGATCCAGGCACTTACGTGAATTAGCTTGCGAACGCGACGCGTTCAGTTAAAGCTGTCCCCACACGACCGCATTCAATCGATGTTTTGGTTCAACCAACCTTACGACTAAGTGCACTGTTTTTATACATCACAACTCATTTCGGACAAGTTTCGTAGCCGTATACAAAGGACCCAATAATGTACTTCAGCGAGAATGCAACTACTAAACCACTGAAAGAATGGAACCAAAGATAACATCAGCATCAACGGAGGAAAAGCTGCTGACTACGAAGGAAATCTTTTCTATGTTGACTTTTTAAATGAACAATTGAACGAAAAGATCTCTACAACAACGACGCGATCCCCGACAGTCAATAACTACGATGAAACGTTTTTCATGTCCGATAATCGGACTGAAATGACGCGCTCTGGAAGAACTGTGAGGTTTCCGGAACACTCGAACGACTACTGCATGTGTGACATTACATAAGCTTAGCCAGTTTGTCTTGTTTGTCGAGTTCTTCAGCTATTTGCTTACGTTTTCAATTTTTTGTTGGATAAAAACGAATAAATATTGATCCTTTTAATACGTCTTTTCTGGATAGATTATTAAAAATCAAATCAAAATACCTTTCATATCCTTGCATATATGTACATATAAACTATTTGTGCAAAATATTTCAAAAGACCTTTCTTTGTATACTTTTTCTCTGTCGCATGGTATCTGTACCCGCATATAATGGCTACTTTTTACGTTTTGCTTTCTTACGCAAGTATAAGTGAATTTTGGCTTACACTTACTTTCCCATGTTAGCTTTCTGTCTTTCTGGAAAAGTTGAAATACCGAGACGAAGACGATTCGTCGAACATTCCATTGCACAGTTTTCATTATTATGTAAGCCATCGAGGCGAAAGAATCGCCAACATAAACAGTTCTGTAATTCCTCAATATTAACAATAACCTCATTAGTTTTATTAGACACACAATGTTTGAAAATTTCTAGTCAAGTTCTTGCACCAGACCCCCATTGAGTACCCTCTGATAGGAGACCTACACAATAACTAGCCAACTTACAAATTCCTAGACATATCGAATATATCTTCGAACACTTAACTCCTGACTTCTGATTTGATAGGATTCCAAATTTTTCCGTCACTAAAGCGTAATGGACAACGACTTTGATAAGCTCTGGGTTTTCTTGACACTATACAGAGATATTTTCTTAAGTACTCTTGAACTACTATTCCTCAACGGTTAAACAAGGCTAATTAAAATCTTGTTGGAAGTTTAAATCCAACAAGTTCCCTGTTTTTTGACGCCTCCATTTGCTCTGTTAACTTCGAAGCATTAAGTCATCCAAGGATCATGTGCTAAATGATAGAAGTTCACAGGCGCTTCGTTTCTTTCAACATTCAGTCCTTTTCCAATCTGCCTGGAAAACACGATAGAAAATTAGGGGTACCAGTTGAAAAATTAGCTTGATGGTATCCAAGTGCTTCACTACATCCTTTCAGAGACTAAACAAAGCCTGACATAAAAACTGTAACCCTTGTTAGAGGCAACGACTTCACTACACACATTAAAATTTCATCTTTTCACTAAAATAACTCCGCCTGTAGCGCTTCTAGAGTTGCTGCCGGTCCCAAGCCCGGATAAAGGAGGAGGGTTGGGTATGGAGTTAGCGACCCCATCCCGTAGAAAAGCTAACTCGCTAAAAAAACGCTAACCAGAAAAAATAATTCAAACCATTTAAACTCTGCCCTAGGAGTTGAAGGAATAATTATGACGCCTCATGATGAAAGCTGAAATTTTTCGGAAGTCACGAAACCGATGCACCTTCTAACAACCAGAGCAACACTCTTTATAGGTACATGGAACGTCCGGACAATGTGGGAGACAGGAAAGACCAGCCAAATAGCAATGGAAATGAGGAGATACAACTTGGCAGTACTCGGAATCAGCGAAACCCATTGGACACAAACTGGACAACAAAGGCTAGGTACAGGAGAGATGCTTCTGTACTCCGGTCACAAAGGGGGAAATGCTCCACACACTCAAGGAGTTGCTCTAATGCTGTCCAAAGAAGCACGAAATGCACTTGTAGGATGGGAATCTCATGGACCCAGAATAATCAAAGCATCATTCAGAACAAAGAAGGAAGAGATCACAATGAACGTTATCCAATGTTATGCACCCACCAATGATAGCAACGACGATGATAAAGATCAGTTCTATGAAAGGCTGCAATCAATTATAGCGAAGTGTTCACGAAACGACCTCACCATCCTGATGGGAGATGTAAATGCTAAAGTTGGAGTGGACAACACAGGATATGAAGATATAATTGGACGACATGGACTACGAGAGAGAAATGAAAATGGGGAGAGATTCGCAAATCTAAATGCATTAAACAAACTGGTTATAGGCGGCACAATATTCCCACACAAGCGCATACACAAAGCTACATGGATCTCACCGGACCAAACCACAGAGAACCAGATAGATCACATCTGTATCAACAAAAAATTCCGAAGATCAATGGAAGATGTGAGAACCAGGAGAGGAGCTGACATAGCTTCAGATCACCACCTGGTTATTGCCAAGATGAAACTAGAGCTAAAGAAACACTGTACAACTGAAAAAACAGCATTGGAAAGGTTCAATACAGCCTTCCTTCGAGATACTGACAAACTCAACCAATTCAAGATAACTCTCAACAACAGGTTCCAAGCTCTACAGGATCTATTGAAAGAACGAGAAACTACGATGGAGGACAACTAAAAAGGGATCAAAGAAGCATTAACTTCAACGTATCAGGAGGTTCTGGGTTGAGAGAAACATCAACATAAAGAACGGATCTCTATTAAAACCCTGGACAAGATTCGAGAAAGGAAGAACAAAAAGACAGATATTAACAACAGTCAAACACAAGCAGACTACGTAGAAGCAAACAAGCAAGTGAAGAAGAGCATTAAAGCCCACAAGCAGAAATACATGGGAATAATAGCGACGACGGTGCAAAAAGCTGCAAGAGAAGGAAATATCGAACAACTATATGATACAACGAAGAAACTAGCAGGGAGATATAGTAAACCGGAGAAACCAGTCAAGGACAAAGAAGAGAAGACAATCAAGGAGATTCAAGAACAGAGGAACAGATGGGTATAACACTTTGAGGAACCGCTGAATAGACCAGTCCCATTGAATCCAACGGACATCTAGGCAGCACACACAAACCTTCCTAAAGATGTCATTCTACTAAAGGTCGAAGAAATCAGTATCGAAATAATACCGAGACGTGCCAAAGAGTACAAGCGAATAAGCAGTGCGTGAGCAAGCTCGAACCAAACAAGGCGGATCGCGGAACAAGAAGTGAAACTGATACAGTTAAACAAATATAGTAAAACAATCTCTGGTACAATTGGTTACAATAATAATAATTGTTTCCGTTATTCCAATCGTGTTCTTATCGAGACTGGCCGGTCACTACACGCTCATCGTAAGGGAGTTTAGAAAGACCCTTCACTAATTTTGTTTTCACACGCTGGACACGCTCAAGTGAGTTGGTATCCTTTATCAGACATGGCTTAGCTTCTTGGATACAGTACTCTAAGTGTTGCTTTACATATGAGGAATATATAATTCGAAACATCTCCTCGTCAAAGCATAACACTTCCTAGACCGTTTCAGTTCGGCTAAGACAATGGGATTGTCGGCTCGTGTAAGTCCTCTGAGATTGGTCAATCAGTCACTGTAACTTCCTCTTGAATGTGTCAACTACTGTAGCTTTATGCATGTGCTAAAAAAAGGGGACATCCTCTGATTTGTTTGTCTGTCGGAAAATATTATTTTAGGTTTGGGTGTCCTCGCTAATTCAAATGGTTCAAATGGTTGAGGACGGAATAGAAGAAGCTTTCGCTTAACGGGCTTCCGTGTCTGATAGCAGTGGATCACCAATACCTCCAGGCAAGAACCTAGGTATATGAACGATAATAGAGGGAAAAAAAGAATTTGGTAAATCATAATAATATGTTATCCTTAGTCCTTAAGAATAAGTCAAGTTTTCTCTTAAAGGACTCCTGGGAGGTCGCTTGGACTAGCTCAGTCGGCAGCGAATTCCAGCACTTGACAACTCTAACGGAGTAGAAGTTGTGTCTGCAGTCTGTTCTGCTATGTAGGGTCTCCAATTTCTGGGTGTTACCTCTGAGGTTAGTGTTATGACTAGGCTTAAGAAGTTGTTTAAGGGGATGACCAGAAGTATTAAGGATACTATAAGTCATAAGAAGATCACCTCTAAGACGCCTATACTCTAACGGGTAAAGGTTAAGTGATTTGAGGCGCTCTTCATAAGGTTTGAATTTGAGACCCCGAACTGATTTCGTGGCTCGACGTTGTATACGTTCCAGAGTGACCTTATCCTTTTGGAGGGAGGGAGGAAATACTATGTTTCCGTACTCTAAGTGGGGACGAATAAAACTGTTGAAGATTATGTGGAAGGTTCTACCGTCAAACTGGCCAAAAATGCGCTTCAATGTTACCAGTGCAAGGTTTGCTTGAGAGGCGTTTTTGTCACAGTTCGCATACGATTTCAGGTCGTAGGGTACCAACACTCCTAAATCTTTTTCAACTTGGGAAACTTCTAGAGGTGAGTTACCTAAGTTATAACTATAGTCTGCAACATGTCTCAGATGGACTACCTTGCACTTTGAAGTGTTGAAGGTAAGTCCGTTGTCGTCTGCCCAACTTTGAAGTCGAGTCAGATCCTCCTGCAGAACTAGTATATCATTGTGAGTACGTATCTCTCTCCAAAGTTTCACATCATCAGCAAAAAGCAATAAATCAGATGAAACTTGTTGAGGAAGATCGTTAATATAAATCAAGAAGAGAAGAGGTCCTAGTATTGAACCCTGGGGGACCCCACTAGGACATTCCATAGCCTGAGAGAGAGTGAAGTTAACCCTGACCTTAAAATGTCGGTTTTCTAGGTATGAAGTGATCCAGTCAATTAAAGGGGGTTTTATACCCAATCGTCCAAGCTTCTTGATAAGACATGCATGGTTGACCCTATCAAAAGCTTTTGAGAAGTCCAGGTAAATGACGTCAACCTTCCCCTTGCGATCAAGGATGGTTGTCCATTTATCCACCGCAGTCAGCAGGTTGGTCGTACAAGAATGACCTTTTCTGAAACCATGCTGTTGAGGCGAGAAGAACTTTGAGGATGATAAGTGTTCTAGTATGCCGTCGAATACTAGGGATTCCATAATTTTTGAAGGTATGGAGAGAAGGGCCACTGGTCGGTAGCTTGAGGGTTCACTGCGTCGACCTCCTTTGAAAATTGGTGTGATGTGGGCCAGCTTCCATATTTCCGGTAGTTTGCCTCTGCTTAGCGAGTGTGCAAACATCACGCTAAGTGGTGTCGCCAGGATTGAAGCTGCTTCCCTCAATACGGCGGAATGAACCATGTCCGGACCAGGAGAAGTGTCTTTTTTTAGGTTCTGCAGTTTACGGAGCACCAAGTCAGCACTCAGGTCCACTTCGGAAAGTCCTGTACAGGTGCAGGTGAAGCTTTCGTCAGTATGGTTGATGTGGGTCAGTTGGAATGTCCGGGAGTAATGTTCAGCCAAAAGGTTAGCGGCATCACTGTCGTTGTTGGTCGGGCCATTAGGACCAAGCAGTTGGGAAACTCCAGTTTTGCCTTGTCGAAGAGAAGCTGCATAACTGAACAAGCTTTTCGGATTGGAGACGAATCTATCGATAAGCTTGGTCTGGAACTGAAGCCTGTCTTCTCTTATTGCCTTTGTGCATGTGTTCCTTATATGTTTGTATTGCCTGTACGCGCCGTTGTTATCCGTTCGTTTATATTCAGCCCAACAGTGCCTTTTGCGGCTTAGCAAACGACGAGTGCGGTTCTTGATGATTGCAGGTTGCTTGTAGCTTTTTGGGACCATTTTAGGAACTGAATGCTCAGTAGCACATAAGATCGTGTGCAGTAAAAAATCCCAATGAGCATCCACTTCAATTTCAGGGCGAACATTCCAATCCACCTGTTGAAGATAGTCCTGTAAAGCTAACACATTCAACCGTTTGAAGTTCCAGCGCTTGTTGCTAGTAGGATATCGTAGCTCCGTCTTGCTGACAAAGCTGAATGATAAGACGGCGTGATCACTTTTGCCCAGGGGAGCCAGGATTGAGAGGTCGTCAACTAGGAATTCTTCGTTTGTGAATACCCAGTCTAAGCGTGACGGCGTCTGACTGTTTCTCCAACGGGTTGCCGACTTCACATTTTCAAATAATCCCAGGTCGCCGATAAGGTTGAAGAACAGAGCTTCAGTAGAGTTGGCACCACCAATGTATGTATGTTCCACGAAGTTGATTCTAGGGAGATTGAAATCCCCTAGAATCAGGATATGAGAGAATCCAAGACGCGTAGAGCGAGTTAATCCTTCCAGCAGACGTTTGTCATATTCGATGTCGGCAGTGGGCTTCCTGTAAACGACCCCAACTAGGCACCTCGAGGTGGTAGATAATCTTACTGAGCACCATACTGACTCGTCAAGATTGTGAAACTCTTGATTGTGAAGTTGGTGCGCATCCAGGCATGACCGTACGTATAGTGCTACCCCACCCCCCATTCCTGTTTTTCTGTCGTTGCGAAATAAAGACATCCCAGTTATTGCTAACTCTTGGTCCGTAAACTGAGACGTTATCCAAGTTTCGGATACTCCTATCAGATGGGCATCATTAGCGTTGCTAAGTTCACGTAGCTCATCCATTTTGTTTGGCAAGCTCGCGGTGTTCGTGTATAGGCAGTTTATGCTTTCAATTTGGAACGCGTGAGCCTCTTCTTGTTTGTCTATATGAGCCGTGTGTGAGTGGACAGGTAGCCTACCTATACGATGTTTACCGAGTTGGTAGTCCCTGTCCTTTACACGTTTTTTTTATGATCAAGACAGTCCACGAGTGGAATTGTCAGCTCCAGCTTTCGTTTGTGCTTGATCCTTCTGTCGTGGGGCCTATCCGGATGCATATGGATGCCAGTTGGCAACCGACGTCTATTGGCACGAAATGCTTCCAGAGTTGCAGCCGCCATGTGGGAGGAGGGGAAGGTTATCTTCAGCAGCCGGGGCCTAGAGTCTCCGTCTCTCTTGGCCAGTCTCATTACCTGTTGGGTCAATATGTTCTTGAGTTTTAAGGAATGCTTGATGAATTTCCATTCCCGAATATCAGAGTTTGCTTGAGCTGGGTCCGTATTTTCCGGCACACCTTGCACAATGATATTTCGTCCACGGAAGAACGCCTCACGAGATTCCTTAGGGATGTTCCGGATGAGATTTCGTTCAGAATACGGTATGTCGGGCAGTATTCTTACGTTCCCATCGGACCTCAGTAAGTGACTGGCTAGCAGGACGTCCTCTACGTCGGAGGCATTCTTAAGTGTAACACGAAGCAGCCTCGGGTGGTTTAGGTGGTTAGAGTCCTTCCCCCGAGTGAGCCGTGTGACGGTCAAAGGCTCTATTCTAGGGAGTTCCAGCCTCTTGATTAATTCTCCCCAGAGCATCCTGTCGTTTTTGTCCTGCAAACTGAGAGGAAGGTCGGGGTTGTCAATAAGGTTCGTGATTATGACAGAGTCGTCACGAACCGCAATTGATTTCCCAGGTTTTCCAAGGCGTCTAGGTTTGGTATCTTGTTGTTTGGATGTCGAGGCGCGTTTTCGATTCCTGGGCTCAGTGATGACCGGGCGGACAGTCTTGGGTGTAGACTGTGCGGCCAAAGCATCAATTGATTTACGCACGATACTTGGGACGTTCAGTTTCGGAGGGGACGCTTGGGCTTTATTACTCCTGTTAACGTGAGTCCATCCACCTACAGGATTTTTAGGAACCACTGTCTCACTCAAGGACCGTTCCCCGGGGGACCCAAGTTTGCTGAGGGAGTCGATGACAGTCGATGTTAGGATGGTGCTGAGTTTCAACACATCATCACTCGTGCTGTTAACAGCACCGTCGATATCCGACCTGTCAGTATCCTTTTTCTTATTTGCCCTATGCGTTCCAGCTTTGTTACCCGTCATGATGATATCATTTACCGAATTCTTAGACAACTTATCTCTCAGACCTGTCAGTAAAGTAATGATAGTACCCAACATAACTACCGTATCGGTGTTGCAGGTAACACATACCCACCTACGATCAGACTTGCTGAGTCTGCTATAGGCTGCTGCTGTTAGATCTGTACATGCTTCATGGAACCAACCTTTACAGTTGTCACATTGCATGCCAGATGTAACGGCAAAACGGCAACCAGGTCTCTTGCATGAATTTTTCATGGCTAGTGATTTAGACTGTCTTAAAAATATAAGCAGTAAATTTAGGACCGATAAAAAAAACACACAGTAAACAAAAACTATCAAAAATGTATAAAAACAGTTAACGATAAGCTAAAGCTAGCCTTTACGTGAAAACTATAAAAAAACCGATAGTGAGCTGAGGCAAAACCACAGTTAACTATTAATTTGAGTGAAACACAAAAAAGAAGTAATCTACCGAACGTATAGCTCAGAATAGATTCTTTGGATTGGATATGATACTTTTGTTGCGTAAGAACACAGCAAAAGTTTGAGAAATGTAAATCACGTTAGGACTAAACTTCCCGTTCGAATAGCGCGCGGATAAGGTTGTCTACTCTCCCCATTCCTCTTCCTTCTGGTGATTGATTGGATTATGAAGACCTCCACATGTGAAGGAAAGCACGGAATACAATGGACAGCTCGGAATCAATTAAAAGATTTGGACTTCGCAGATGACCTAGCCTTCCTCTCTCATACACATGAACAAATGCAGATGAAAACAGCAAATGTAGCAACAGCCTCCGCATCGATAGGCCTCCACATTCTCAAAGGAAAAGGCAAGATTCTCAAATGCAACACGGAGAACATCAACCCAATCACACTTGACGGCAAAACTCTGGAAGAAGTGGAAACGTTCACATACCTGGGAAGCATCGTTGATAAACAGGGAGGATCGGATGCAGATGTAAAGGCGAGGATTGGCAAAGAAAGGATAGCATTTCTACAATTGAAGAACATATGGAACTCAAAACAACTGTCAACTAATTTCAAAGTCACAATCTTCAATACGAACGTCAAGACAGTCCTACTGTACGGAGCTGAAACGTGGAGAACTACTACGACCATCATCAGGAAGGTACAAGTATTTATAAATAGTTGTCTACGGAAAATACTCAACATCCATTGGTCGGATACTATCAGCAACAGCCTTTTATGGGAGAGGACAAACCAGCTTCCAACTGAAGAGGAAATTAGGAAAAGATATTGGAAGTGGGTCGGACATACATTAAGGAAATCACCAGTGTGCATTACAAGGCAATCCCTAACTTGGAACCCGGAAGGGAAGCGGAGAAGAGGAAGGCCAAAGAACACATTACGCCGGGAAATAGAAGCTGATATGAAAAGGATGATTAGCAACTGGAAAGAACTGGAAAGGAAGGCTCAGGACAGGGTTGGATGGAGAATGCTGGTGAGCGGCCTATTCTCCTAGAAGAGGGGTAACAAGCGTAAGTAAGTTCTCACAAAAATATATAAATGTATATTACAAGGTTTATTTTTACTATTTTTGGGGTACTTCAGTACTAGAAACGCTACAGTGATACTATAAAACACGTAAAGCTAGGAAAAACATTTTAAAAGCTAACAAATGTTTACTAATTTTTCAGACCTCATGAAGGTCACATGGTTTTGCAAGCATCTCGATTTAGTCCTCCAGTCAAAAACTATTGCAGTCTCCTCATGGTCACTGATTTTGCGACATAATCTGTTTATTTATGAGTAATTGTCCTATAGATTACCAACTAAAATAATCTATGTCGAATGATTGGAGGAAATGGTGTGACCGACAGCTAACTTCGAAGTCACACCTTGCGGTTGGAACCTAACGTGGTTTACCCCTTCGTCGTATCAAGGGACTATTTCTGCTTTGAAGATCGTATAACACAAAGGACGTTACCACAGAAATATGTTAGTTAGAGTACGTACAAGTGAAAATCTAACCTCTACCGTATAGGTCAGTCAATTGCACACAATCAACTGATGCGCGTTGGTTGTCCTTGACTTTGACAGGGATCGATGATCTGTGCGATATTCAGTGACCTGACTCCTGTATGATTTGGCTAGGGCTTAGTAACATTTCACTGACCCTACAATCCTGTTATATCCGCATCGCCCATTACTTATAATTGAAAACAAGCGATCACTGAAATTCCCACGACGCCATGTAAGATCATAGATGACTGGTAGAAATGAAGGTTTACTGTCTATAAAATAGGCGCAGCGACTCTAGTTGAAAATATGCTCACTTACGTATTGATTTAAACACCTATTTGATTAATAATTAGAGGAGTCATATTTATGAAGTTAGAAAAATTAGCGCGCTGCATGTCATACAGAACTTAGCTCACGTTAATTCAGTACAAAAATATCATATCTTGAACAAACATCTCACTGAAATAAATCAGTGTTACACTGGATAAAATATCCCATTGAAATTAGAAAGATAGTACACTTAATTATTATGTTATTGAATTTAAAACGGAACTGATTTTGAACAAGAATTACAGTGAGTTAAAAGCTTGATTCTGCCTTTTTCGTCCCGTCATATTAAATCTGTGTTGTGTAAAGAAGATGAATGATTGCTAGAAAACTGAAGGTTTCAATCTGCCATTCTTCAAAAGTACAAGCAACAGTTTCTGCAGTAATATCCTTGATAGATGCTTTTTCTGGTCATTGTGTGAAACTGTTTACAAATGTTAGATGAAACCATTTATTCGATTCTGACAGAAACCGTTCATATAACTCAAAATTTGTCTCTGGTGAAGTTCAGGCAATATAAACTGAAACTCACTGTATGAATCGCTCCCTGGTTTCGTGTTGTTTTACTGTTGGTGTTAGCTCCTGATACGAATTAACCTGAAGCGATGGGAATAACTATTCAGTACGATTTTCAACTAAGTTGTTTGTCTGTTTTTCTTTGATTTTACGCTAACAGAACAAAACTGTCACGAGAATACGCTTGTAAAAAATCTGAATCTCAAAAAGGATTTTTGACCTTAAAAGAGTTTTTTGAGATTGCTGGGGATGTCAAATCTCCGGAACTTACTTGGTAAATGACTTATTTTTGTAATCTTATTTTGAAAAGTTGAATTTCCTTGTTTTCGCGCCAAAAGCGCTCCATTCACTTTCGAGTCGTATTTCCCACTTGGAAATATCTTAAACGCTATTGGTCCCTTGTATCTTTTTAGTGTGCTATTTTGTAATGCTTCACAAGGACAACTTTGTACTGTATAAATACGTTTGATTTCTTCCTAGCGTGATTGCTTGTACTTCGGCTGTTTACGGAATATGTTTTCCCCTACTTCTTCTTGGACTTCTTCCTCTAGTTAGCGGGGCCTGGGACAACGGATTAGATTAGCCTATCGTGTCACTGTGTCATTGACCTTCGTTCGTTTACTGAGAAATCGAATTACCATCAACCATATGATAGAGGGAAATAATCTTATAGACAGTTCATAAAATTCTCTTTGACTTTCGTCCCTATAACCTAATTATTATCATATTCACTGTCTTCATACATGTGATGCACAAAAAATTTTTTCTTATTCACAATGTTGTTATTATTCATGTTTACTAAATTAATTATTACCCTTACAGTAACGTGAATTTATTTTCCACTCTTTGTAAACTCTTCGGCTATTTACAGAACAAATAAAATCAATGTAATCCATTTTCTGTAGATTATTGGTCATATTATAAATATCGTCAAAGAATATGAAAAGAGTTTTCATACTGATAACATTATCTGTATTTTTATGGGATAGTTTTATAAGTAAATATGTTTGACAAAGAAAATTTGGAAGATAACAATAATAGTGTACAAGAAGGATTTTAATAAATAACATACGGGTAAACAAAAAGAATGCTAAGACCAAAAGGAGCTTGAGAAAAAGTTCATAACGATAATACAGATAATTTTTTTTAAAATGTTACTTCTTCATTTAATCTTTTCTATCTGCCATCTATTACCAATGTTATTTATTGCACAGATTGCCAAATTTAATGTTTTACAGGTTCAAGTGATCAGGTTTTCAATGGAACAAATCAAGGTATTCATTGAGGATAATTAGTACCAAATATTACTTTTGAGTATAGTATAAATATGAATACCTACATGTGTAACTGTTGATTTGTGTCAGTTTTAGGATTCCATTATATTAAAAGCTTCATCGACTATTGTGAGACAATGAATCGTAAAATCTTGTTGAAATACAAAAGATTAGTTTGATTACTGTTAACTATACACCAATTTTTATAGCCGTACAAAAAATATTTTTATCACGAGAAGAGTATTCTGAGTAATAACTCACTTTTTGTAACCTCTGAATCTAGACAGTCTCTAAGAAAGACTGGTCAAATTCAGGTTTTAATATCAATAGCGGTAAATATCTAACCCCTACATATACAGATACGTACCCACTGAACAATTTAGAGGGTGTTCAGTCTCAGTAGCTCAGTGGATAATAGGTTGACGTTTAAAATAAAAGGTACTGAGTTCCAGTCTTAATATGAACATTAAAACTTTGTGGCAGGTACATTTTAGCTGACGAGTTCCGAAAAAGGAGCTTAACGAGTGTCTTGAATTCCAATGCCAGCCTCAAATTAACTTTACTAAAACTTGTGACTAAAGACAATATCAAAACAATCCACTCAAGGTTTATACGTGCTAATAGAGAGCAATCACATGTAGTTGTTAATATGAGCAATGGGAATACCTAAACCCGTACATATTCAAATATGATCATTTGAAATAACTCTCATTAGATTATATCTACTCACATTTAGTCCCGTTTATTTTATATAATATATTATTCTAAATATGAATATCTTCCTTTTAATTTGTATCATCTATCGTCTCATATTTTTCCTCTATTGGTAATGGTAGTCTGTTTTACTAATTAGCTTTTATTTCATTAACGGATTGTATATTTTTGAGTTAATGTAAAATATGATAGCTAAAACAACTTCCGTCTATTAATCCCTCAACAAGTTAACAAAGAGTAAAAGCATAAGCAATTTTACGAACGTCCCACATAGTTGTAAAACATACAGTATATGAGAATAATAACTATTGTTTCTGAACACAAAATAAACATTATAACATCTGTCGTAAATATAAGGCCGGACAGTGCCGTATTGCTTAAATTATTAAGAAACACGCTTATCCAACCATACTTACGTTTCATTAATAGTTTATATTAGGTGCATCATTTGACTATTCAATCTACTAGTTGTGCTCTCACTGGATGACAGTTTAATTAAGAGATTATGTCATTAATTCAATACCTCAAGCAAAAGTTATGTATTGAGAACATCGTGTCACTGGATATCATCTATCGACAAACATTATGTTCATCATTTTAGCAAGCTAAAATGATGTCGTAAGGCTTATACGCAAAGGTGGATTGTGGCCAGCAGTGGAATCCAAGACGCGCAACTTAACCGTTTTGGAAGTGGTCAGCTTGATGTACCTGCATCTAAAAGTTGATGTTCAATCCAGGATTCGAACCCAATACCGTTCGTTTTAAAAAGCCATCACGTTAAGTACTGAGTCATGACAACGACTTGCTCGTGCAATGGGGCAATATCAAGGCAACACTCACTCTATGCACATATACTAATAAGAGACTGATCAATTACAGTCCTAAACTTCAATGAAAAGATTAAAGCAAAACAATACCAAGTGAATTTAAAATTATGTCGCTATGAATTCTGGAAACTTCCGACTAACGGAATCAATTGTTTACAAATGATTGATCATGTTTTATTCCAGTTCAAGTACACTTATGTAGTACTTGAAATAATTTTCTTTCATGCTTATTAGTGGATTTATAAAGATTAGTTATAATGATAATGAGTGTTTGTATATTACTCATGTTTAACAATCCTTTTACTTTCACCAAGTATTAAATTTAAGTAGTAAAACTCTTTCCTATGAAATATTTATTTTTATATTTAACTCAAAAATAATCTGAAAATTAGTCTATAAAATGTACTGCATTTATTCAGAAACAAACAATACTAAGTGAATTTAAACTTCACCTCATCGCACAAGCAAGTGGCTATCAGGACTCAGTGGCCGAGTGGATAACGCGATGGCGTTTGAAGCGAAAGGTACTGGGTTCGAGTCCCAGAGTGAACATCAACTCTGAGATGCAGGTACATCCAGCTGACGAGTCCCAAATAGGACGAAACGCACGCCCTGGATTCCACTGCTAGCCATTATCCATCTTTGCTTACAATGCTTGTGAATTAAGGCTATATCGAGGCAATACGCACAGTATGCACATATACCAATTAGAGACTGACCAGTTGCAGTCCTAAACATCAATGGGAAGATTCAAACAAACAATACTAAGTGAATTTAAAAACAAAGTTGTTCATAGCACATTTAGTTCGGAAAGGTTTTTTTTTATTATTAGAAGTAATGTTGTAGAAGGACTGAAAAGAAGTATAAAATTAACATAATCATTATCAAATAAAGATGACATAAAAATTCTTCAGAAAAATATATTTTTTATTGTACAAAAAATGTAATGTATGCATAACGTTTTAAAAGAAATCAGTTTTCCAACTTGTATTCAGAACGTTTCTATGACTGAAGACAATTTTCGGTTGTACAACTGTTTCTTTCAGCATGCATAACAAGATCACGAAGAATTGGCTGCTTTATTGGTAAAAAAAGAAATCACAGAATATAAAGAACAAATTGAAAAATAATTGTCACAATACACTACTTACAGTCATCACGTAATAATATACACATATTAAAGCATGTTTCTATTGAATTCTTGATTACGGCGAGACTATAATTTATGGACGAGTTAATGAGAAACGAGTGAGCGATCTTAAGGTCACGGAGCCTATTTCAGTATTCAATGTTCACATCCGATCAGTTTACAGAGGATTTTAAAGACGGTTACAACAAATGGGATTACTAAAAAGTTTCGTTATTTGTGATTGTGGTAATTAAATGACTCCTAGACCTTGTGAAAACTATCATGATGTTGTACTTCAATGTAATATATGTTGGAGGAAAACGTCTGTTGGAATGGGAACATTTTTTCGCTTGATCCCGATTGACATTAAGATAGATTATGATAATTGTTACAAACTGGATAATAAATGTACGAGTAACACTGACTGCAACCTTTGCAGATGTTACTTAAGCTTCGGCAGTCCAATGGTATGAGTATTATCGAGATGTATGTGCAATCAAAATGACAAGCTTGCATGGGTCGTTTGAAGGAGGTGGGAGAATCGTAGAAATAAACGGAACGGCCATTAGAAATTGTAAATTCAGTAGAGCACGAAGTGTTCAATAAGACTGGGTAGGTAGCGTTTCCATAAATATGCGTAACACTTCCTTGGTATATGCGTTAGATCATATCAGAAACCGACAAGCTACAACCATAATGCCGATTATACGAGAGTACATGCAGCCGGGAACCACAATATACACCGATGACTGGAGAGCCTATCGATCAGTACATAGACTTGGTTACGTGTATCGCGTCATCCTACACAAGCGGAACTTTGTAGACTCCACCACCGGTAAGCAATGTGGTTGAAGATTTAAGAATTTTTGTGACCTCATCATGACTCCAGAGATCGACCACTATGGAGTCACATGGCCGAGTTCATGTATTGTATGCATTGAAATTTCAGAACTGCAGAGTCTCTTTCTAACCTTGAAAAGTATTTAAACCATGTTAAAGAAGTGTATCCACTCTAATATTTTTGGTTTCGTATAATATATTCTTACTCTATACCTACTGTTTTCTGATTAAGTGAAATTTCTCAAGATAACTAAAGATTCGTTCAAAGGTCGTCCATGAATTATAGTCTCACCACATAAACTACTGATTTTAGAGTACAATTCCTAGTTCTACTTAAATGATAAACATTAATTATTCCGTTCATAAGTATAAGAAATGTATTGAGCAGGATTACAAGCTAATCAGATGTTGAATTACTGGTAACCTAACACTAGCTTGTAATCACCTTTTTTATCTAAAGAACACAGAATAAAAACATCGTCATAAAAATGAATGAATCAATTGAATTAATCCAAAAATATTAAACAAAATCTAATTATCTATTTAAATTTTTACACAAATTAATCATTAAACTGAAGTTAGCCTAAATTACTAAACATACATAAACACTTACCATTACTTGACTGTACGCTCAACAGTTTCAATGAATTCTTTTATATCATCAAAATGTTCTTTACCTTCATAATCGATTTGTTCGTTTGATTGTTTAGGAAATATTTTGATTCGAGGCATTTTAGTAGCTGTTAATTCTTCATAATCATTTAAATCAAAATAGGAATAACCAAATAATAAATCGTTTCGACGATGTTCTTGATAATATTGTGATAATTTCGTAAATTCTTCATGAATTGTTCGATTACATCCCATACACCATTTCGCTGCTAAAAATCAAACGTAGTCCAGAAAACGAATTTTTGAAAAAACTTGTAGCTGTATTGACGAAAATTTATCTAAACTAGATGTCATCAGTAAATTGATTGCCCGGTGAATTGGCGCTTTCAACTAGTATATTAACTTATAATTTAATATTTAGGAAGACTAATTTTACATAAACATACGAAGAATGAATGTTCATCTGAGAGTTACTATAGGATATCTATTAAATTGTTTTGTTCAGTAAACATCTGACTTAAGTCACGAGAATGAAACCACCGACTCATTTTTATTTCATTTAAGATGTTTTTTGACAGTAACAAGAGGTATCTAATATGTTTTGTTATTCGAAGATGATAAAATGATTTAATTAATTCTTTCAGATCGAAGAGAGATAGACTGTAGGTAGAATCTTATTCACAAGACCAAATATCCTATTAAAATGATAAATCTTAAATTAGTAAATCGTGACACGTACCGAAATATTACTGAAGTCATTTCATTCAATCTCAATGCTTACAAGAAGGATCTAATCTGAGTAATCGATTTTAGCAGTATTGCGTATCAAGTAAAACTAAAATATCATTGAATTGACGCACAACAATGATTCTAATGAATTAACTTTGAATGAGTCTAGTAAATGAGAACACGTTTAATTTTGATATCTTCACTTACAATAAATTAGTATAAGTCCTGTGAAACAACTTGAAATCTTAAGAGTCAGAACTAAGAAATAATTTTGAGCCGAATTAAGACATTTTCAGATTTTCCCTTAAAATGCTCAGTGAGCAGTTGGTGAAATGTAAACAAACTATTCTACCCAAGTTAATATTTCACGTAACCTGTGTACATTTATAATTAACCGATTACTATCGAAAACCATCAGTGGTCACTAATAGAGAAAGGTCAATGATTTACCAACATATATTATTGAGGGATTTGGAAGTTATCTACCAACCAAATCTATCGATTTGCACGACGCAATCCTCTAATTAATATAAATGAAGTTTAGCTTGATAATACAGAGTAAAGTATGATATATCATTTTTAAAGCATTCACATGAGAATAAAACTAAGCAAACTAGGTTAACTGTTTTCATTAATACAATACACCTCAATAACATTCAGTATTCATCTTTCCAGAACTTAAAGGTTAATATTCAAGGACAATATTTAAACGGCATGAAAAAAGATTAATTGTGTCGTTTTCCTTAGAATAATTCTCAGAACAATTGTATCCTTCGATTTCAAGTGTCAATGAATAACATCTTATTGATTATAAGGTTTTTGAGAGCTATTCAATTTTCTGATAATTTTATCTAAAATTTATCAGTTCAAAGCGACAGAAGGGAAATATTGTAATCATGTTTGGGATAAACAAATGACTCACTAAAATAAACAACAGATGTCCATTCAGGATTTTTTACTAATGTTTTGAATGTTGCCCCAACAACTTTATGTATAAATTTTAATTTCAGCGGTGGTGTTTTAATCATACTAGACAAGGGAATATGTCCTATATTTTCAATATCATCACTGGCATTTTCATCATACTCTGGCACAATTTCACTCATATAGAAAGGTGATAATTTACGTTGTAGAAGTTGGTCAAAAAAGTTGATAATGTCCTGTGTTTCGATCATATTCATCAGATCACGATTATTAAATCCTTTCCGTCCAAATTCGAATTTAGGTCCCTTCAGACGATAACGAATTCGTGAACCCTTTTTGGAAGTAGCCACTAATTGAAATCGTGGATAACCATAACCAACATGAACACCATGTTGCTGACTAAATTTCAAGTTGATTTCGTTTGCTGTATCAACAAAGTAGCAACGTATCTAAAAGGAGTAAGAAGAAAATCATTTAAACATTTTAAATGCTTTCATATTAATTGTATCAAGATTTTAAATAGTTCAATGTTCCGAAGATAAACTTTATGGATATAAATCTGATCTTTAAAGCATGAAACCAATCAGTTATGATTTATTTTCATTTATACATCTGACACTGTCATTACTAGAAGTTGAGCCTTTATAAATAATTGACTGTTCATTAATGAAAACCTTTGGATTTAATTTTTAAAAAAACTGACAACTCCGTGTGAAGCATACTACATTAATATAGTACATACATTTAAATCCTATAAAAATAAATTCTAAAACATTCTCTTTTACAATTCTTTTACAGTTACGTCAGACAGCGGTGAAAGATGTTTGATTGCTTTGTTACCTTAACTATTCATTTGTTTTCTGATTCGTAACTCAGTCGTACTGCTTGGGTTGAATACTTTTTATAGAAATTAAACTGAGTCAGTAAAGCCATTCTCATACTCCGTCAATCAGTAAACTATCTCATTTCCTAAAGTCTATTGAGTTGAAATTCGAGGATAGGTTCCCTAAAGAGATGTTCAGTTTGGCCAAATCAGTAGATTAAGTATTTAAGTAAATCAACCAAGCATCTACAACTTTTATGTTTAAAAGATTTGAATTCTGAAGCACGTTGCTGAAATATTTCATTGATTATTAGTATAGCCGATTGTGAACCCATACTCAACATTCACTGGCCCAATACTATCAGCAACAGCCTTTTATGGGAAAGGACAAACCAGCTTCCAACTGAAGAGGAAATTAGGAAAAGATATTGGGAGTGGATCGGACATACATTAAGGAAATCACCAGTGTGCATTACAAGGCAATCCCTAACTTGGAACCCGGGAGGGAAGCGGAGAAGAGGAAGGCCAAAGAACACATTACGTCGGGATATAGAAGCAGATATGAAAAGGATAAATGTTAACTAGAAAGAACTGGGAAGGATTGCCCAGGACAGAGTTAGATGGAGAATGCTGGTGTGCGGCCTATGCTCCACTACGAGGGGTAACAGGTGTAAGTAAGTAAGAATTACTACAAAATAATTAAGTATTTAACAGATATATGATGAAATTAGATTATACAAATTTAGAAATGACAAAACAAAACTATTTCACATTACCTCCTTTCTAAATAGTTTACAAGCATTACGATAATTATTTAATGCTAATGGAAATTCAAAATCAGATTGTATTAGAAATAAATATACATCATGTTTGATTGTAGCACTGTCAAAGTAAGTTAATTCACCAATTTTGAACTCATTAACAATTGGTAAAGATTCAATAAATAAATATGAGCCTAATGATTCAATATTCCAATCACCTGAATAAATTAAATGAAATGGCTAAAAACAAAACAAGAAAACATGAAAAGTGTTTTTTTCATAAGTGATTCGTAAAGTTTATTGTATTTGAAATGAATTTACACTACAGACCTAATCTAGTTAGATAATCATTAAAAAGCAGGATTCTATCCTTATTTAAGTTGTGGGTATGTACTATTAAAGAGTCTCATAGTAGAAAGAAACAAATGTCTATTACTCCTTGATTTTCGATTGTTTTCTAGCTGAATTCACTCTGTGGTGTAGACTAGATTCAAATACAAATATACTTATCAGTGTAGAGTTTGTGTTTTTATTGAGATCATGGATCAATCAATGTTAAATCACTATTGAAAACGTGAAAGCACTGGACGGCCGTTTCGTCCTAGTGTGAGACTCGTATCGGCAGTGCGCATCCACAATCCCGCATGCGGGAACCAAACCCAGGCTTACTAGTTACCAGCTTCGAGAGATAGTTCTTGGAGTTCTAGTGGGAAGCTGTGACTAGTGGAATTCAACCTTGTCATGTATGAGGCAGTTACCTACCAAAGATAATGGAAGATAGTCTCGCAATATCGTGGAGTGGTTGAAGTTAGCCATTAACATCGTTGAGAGGAGTTCCATATTAGGACGAAACGGCCGTCCAGGTTTTCAATAGTGGTTTACCATTGATCAGTTCATGATTTTAAACAAATATGTTTGTTTGGATGATTTGATCAATTGTTTTTTTTCAAAAAAGATGAGAATAGACCGAATTTCTTAAGATAGTTGGAATGATGGACGATTCCAATTAGAAACTATTAATAAAGTGCTATAACTACTGGAAAGTCAATTTCTTCATAAGATATCAAATATAAACAGGAGAAAAACCGAGTATCTGTTTTCTTTCATTGCAGTCTAACAGATAAAGACATTTTATAAATTATTTTCCCAAAAGTGGAATGCAAAAAGTGAAAGAAAACTAGGTCATTTATAATTTAATCTAAAAGTTTTTTTCTTTACTCTCAAGTTAAGCTTAACATTTACTGGTTCCTGCTAATTAACAAATGAAATTCATTTGCTAGCTATAATTTTACCTAATATAATTGTACAATGGAGTATGAATAAGATTCAAAGTATGTTCGATATACTAGCGGTCATGTTAGCATTCGTAGTGAAATTTGAGCCCAGTACGGATCCTTCCAAGTGTCACAAGTTTGTATGTTACGGTACTGAGTGATAACCTAACATGTAATAATAAGATTACATTTTAAAACACTTTTCAGGTGATATTTCTGCTTTCTTTAGAATAGACTATAGATCATCGTAATGAAATATTGTTGTTACGTTATCTCTACTTTGGTTATTTTATACAAACAAAGATTCTAATTTAATCATACATTTACTTTTCTATCAAACTCTACTGTTAGTCACCATATAATACGCTAAAGTTAGTAAATTTCTCTTTCAATCGAATTATCACTGAAACTGATTATAAACGTTTATGTGATTAAAATGAGGCTACATATGAGATTGTCTTTACAGTCATTCTTTACAAAACAGTCTTTGGGATCATCGTATTACAGTCAAATCACCTGTTGTCACCAGAAAATATTAATGCTTCAGATTTATGTGTCTAACTCTCAATATTCAAAATACGGTGACACGACCCACCCTCAAAGATTTGACTTACCTGAAAACGCTACAGTGAGTAAAAGTAGTAGATGGGTACTTCATGATTAATAATAGGCGATAAAGATAGTTCAAGGTATTCAATCAACTGGATTTCACAGTTCGGTCGATAAAACATCGATTCTGTATTATAACCGGAGTTTGTTTTATCTTACTGCAATAGTTTCCGGAAGTCTTCAATCTTTATTCATTCATAAAAGATATCTTTCTATCAACTGTGTCTATAGTGATTTAATTAAAGCTTTGTTCTAACTATACTTCACCATTTACTTAAGTATTAAACGCATCAGAATGTCTTAATAATATTATGGTTGAAATTATTGCCCATAAATACGGTTTCAAATGACAGATATTTGTGCATAAAATTACCTCAGTATCCTCAGACTCTTTTCTAATTAACAATAAACTTTGGTTTGTTATTTTGAAATGATCGAAAATTGTTTCATTATAAACTAAGCCGTATGCTATATGATCAGCTTGTTCAGCAACTGTGCTAATATTCTTCATTATTTTTTCATCAAAATCCTGTAAATATAAAGACGAAATAAATTGGGCATATAATGAAATTATTCAACATACAAATAATGACAGTATTAACAATATCATTAAAAACTGATTTCTATTGAACTAAGTTTAGATTGCATACATTTAATAAACTGAATAAGAACTCGTATTCATGTTCAGATTCATGTAATTAACCAGTTATTACGCGTTTTGTAAGAATTAGTTCAACCTGACTGCTGGGACCAAAGTATATAGAGCGCGATTCAAACCTGCGACTTATAAAAGTATAACTTCATACTCATAAATGTCTACAATTGACTTTACATAAATCTGTATTGATGGATTGACTAATATCTTAAACTCACGTAATTTCAACCTTTAAAGGCAGTTACACACACTGGCAATTCAGAATGATCGCTTTAACAATAGATTCAGTATTAACTAAGGAACTACTGACAGAAACGCTACATTTAATCATTACGTATAGAGAAAAAGGCTGCTAGTGTATGAGTGAAAAAGGTTGATGCTAAGTTCGTTCCAAAGCATAACAACGTCGCCAAAATGTCAGGGAATTACGGGATGATCATCCTCAAGTGATGTCAATCCAACTTTAAAATGAACGATTTCTACAAAACCTGTAGCTTAATCTGATTTTAATTTCTTTAAATAAGTTCTAGGAAAACCATAATACGCCCTCAAATGCCCTGGTACGACCAACAGTGGGGAAGGCCCGCCCTCTCTCTCGAAATGCTCTCACATGGCCATGCGTATACAGCCTCTGCCACGGAAGTCCTATTCACTGCCCTCTAGCAGAGGGGGTGTTCTCCACGAAATGGGGAGGACGAAAAGTGAATGTCTGGAGCTTTAACCGTATTGGCGGACACGGAAAGTCCACCCAGGGGAGTTGGAAAACCCTCATTTCATACCAATGGTACACATGGGCCCCAGTATCCTGAGAGAACAAATGGCGTATGAACCAATCATCGGTCAGCGGCTATCATGGGACTGCATCTCCTCACGATGCTCCACTGCCTTGTGGGTCAGATCTTTAGGTCAAAGGCTCCGGGTGTGGCCCTCTAAGAAAACCACCTACTTCGGTCTGGGCACCCGGGCAGTATCATAGCCTTCACACAATTAAATGAAATGAGTTTTCTGTTGTGTGGCGCATATATATCTGGTGCCCCTTTGTACCAATATTTATGTGTTCAAATAAATAAATAAATGCATTGTTAATCGATCTATTCGTATAATAATTGGATTAAAATAAATTACATGGCAGAAAATATAAATGAACATGAAAAAATTCACAATCAGATCTAATCTAGAACATAGAAACGTATTATCGAAATCTTGTTTCACTCATTATCTTCATCTAAAATAATGTGTAAAAATAACATTAATAATATTCAAGTTCAGATCAGTTTGATAAAGTTTTGCTCTGTTTATTATTATCAACTGACTATAATAAATTGTTGAATTAACTACCAGTAAGTTTAAATTCCCTTGGAATTGTTTGGTTGAATCTTCCCACTGACGTTTGAGACTGTAATTGATCAGTCTCTTATT
This sequence comes from Schistosoma mansoni, assembly GCF_000237925.1. NCBI lineage: Eukaryota > Metazoa > Platyhelminthes > Trematoda > Strigeidida > Schistosomatidae > Schistosoma > Schistosoma mansoni. Next base: position 34,779,372 of record NC_031502.1, on the reverse strand, counting down.
GGCATATGTGCATACTGTGTGTATTGCCTCGATATAGCCTTAATTCACATGCATTGTAAGCAAAGATGGATAGTGGCCAGCAGGTACATCCAGCTGACGAATCCCAAATAGGACGAAACGCGCACCCTGGATTCTACTCCTGGCCACTATCCATCTGTGATCATAATACCAGTAAGTTTATTTCTATTTATTAGTTACGAAATAAAAAGATTATTATGAAAATATATCGTTATTTAATTAATGGTCATTAACTTGAAATAGTTTTATTATAGAAATTGAGAATTTCATACAATAACTGAGACACTAATAACGGAACTCTGTAAACGTGCTATTTTTTTTCAAAACTTCTGCTTTCCTTTCACACTGCCTAATGCAGACATCTAACATTGAATCGATAACAAACTTTGAAATTCTTTGCCATGATTTTTCATCGGTTTCCTATTCTAAAATAGCTGCGAACATATATTGATCGGTAGAGTGGTCAGATAGTATGTAACTATTAGTTATGTACTATCCCTATCAAATGCATACATTGTTAATAACTAGTATCATTCATTAGTAAAGTGAGCTTTACTTCCTTACAGATTCCCTACACTATTGTCATAATCTAGTCATTTGAAAACAGGTGAGAAACTGATTTAAATTTGACATGTTAGGGGTACAAAACATTTATTCAGTTTACTTTATCAGGTTGAGTAAAATACCAGTAGCCATAAAAGACTATAATTCGTCTCACTTAAATAGACACATTTCATATGTTCCAAGAATAGGCTTAAATAAACATTTTAGTCAAGTACGATTTAATTAACTTCAGTACATTTTTAGTGTTTTCATCATCAGACTATAATTAATCTAACTCACTTCATAATTAATAATAATTTTTATCAACTTTCTATGGAGTCTTTTTTACCAAATTTTTAAAGCATCATAGTGACAATAGCAATAACCTTCACAATTTCTTAATAGGACTAAACAGTTCTTGTATTTTTGTCCCTCTTATACACATTTTCAATGATTTATTGTTCAACACAAATTTAAAAGGTGCTGTATATACACATGCTAGTCTATGTGCGTGATATGTATGTATATAGTATATGTATATACGTATGTATGTATGTATGTATGTATGTATGTATGTATGTATATGTATATGTATATGCTATTTATGTATATGTATGCTATTGTATAACTCCGCCTGGAGCCCATCTGGAGTTACTGCCGGTCCAAAGACCGGATAAAGGAAGATGGTTGGGCATGGGGTTAGCGACCCTATCCCGTAGAAAACTGACTCACTAAAAAACACCAACCAGAAAAAATAATGCTGCTGGGCGGCCTATGCTCCATTGGGGTAACAGGCGTAAGTAAGTAATGCTATTGTATAGCGTCTAGAAGAAATTTACATAGAGGGTTTTTCTGTATTTGCACTATGGACTGGTTTTAGACAATCATTGAGAACGTGATTATGTATGTTTACCAACATTGATCACATGAACAGTCTAGTCGGAATTTGCACAGTAATTTAATCTATAGAGTCTAACATTCCATATTGGATGTTTTTTTTTGAACAATTTAACATATGAATAGATTAATTTCAATTAATATAGTGTAAAAATATATGATTCAATCTTACCTTCATAAATATGATAGCAATTAAATTATTGGTAATAATAAATTCATTGGTTTCATTCATACTTCTTAATAATTTGATTGGTGAACCAATTTTTAGTTTTATCCATTCATATAATGGATTACCATGGTTTCCATTGATTTTCATTAATTCTTTATATTCAGATTTATACTTTCCACCATCACGAAAATATGTAACTGATGGTATCTTTGACATAATGAGAAAATAGGATATGAGGAAATATTTTATATAATATTTATTTGTTTAATATATCTTGGGAAAAAAGCAACATATGATAATCATCTCTGCTTATTACAATAAGTCTTTGCTTACTATTGTATTTGAACTTGAAAACAATTGAACTGTTACCAGTAAAATTCTCAATACTCTATTTGACTATGCTTGTATCTTCAAAGGGGTCATATTTAAACATTGTGAATATTGCTTGACTAAAACAAGTTTTTGTTAGAAAATATCATTTTACGACACTCCATGCAAGATAAATGATTCTTGTAACTTTCATTCAATTCAAGAGTTCCTGTACTGAATTGTATTATGTGGTTAGTAATTAATACTGTTCGTATATATATATATATCGTTTGCAATGGTGAAGGTACATTCACTCTCTCTGTGTTCTCCCAAATTCCAATCTTCTGAATTTTTCATGTCCCTATCTTTTTCCTCTTTCCAACTTTATTTCACTGGATTATAATCCTTGAATAACATCTTCAAACCCTAATCTTTCGGATTAATGTTTATACTCTTACTACTTCTATCACTATGGGATTTGACTCGACAACTGCATCTCTGTGCTAATGTGGTATGGCAACTCGAGTTGGTGTACGTACGTACGAAGTTCTACGTTGTGACTGACTGACTGAATCGGAAATAAATCATGACTAATTTACCTTGAGAAGTTTGTTTAGAGTTGTAGTGAATGGCAATCACTCAAAATTAAAATAAACAGGATCCATTTATTATTGTTACATTTTTGGATGTAACATAAGTCCTATCTTTAACCAGTAAGGAAAACACAGTGTTAGGTTAATTAAAAATCAATTTAATCACTTATATATAAGTGACAGTATAGAAAATTATGTCAAGTTACAAAACAAAAAAGAATAAACACTAATTGATAAATTGGAGAACTACATCCATCGTCAAGAAGGTACAAGTATTTATAAACAGTTGTCTACGCAAAATACTCAACATCCATTGGTCGGATACTATCAACAACAGGTTTTGTGGGGGAGGACAAACCAGCTTCCAACTGAAGAGGAAATTAGGGAAAGATATTGGAAGTGGATAGGACATACATTGAGGAAATCATCAAACTGCATCACGAGGCGATCCCTAACTTAGAATCCTGAAGGGAAGCGGAGAAGAGGAAGGCCAAAGAACACATTACGTCGGGATATAGAAGCAGATATGAAAAGGATAAATGTTAACTAGAAAGAACTGGGAAGGATTGCCCGGGACAGGATTGGATGGAGAATGCTTGTGTGTGGCCTATGCTCCTCGACGAGGGGTAACAGGCGTAAATAATCAAGCAATTGATAAATGCTCACTAATTTAGTCATTCTGAAGTATTAAAATCTGTAAAATAATATTGATGATAATACATCATCATATTAATAATCTGATTATCATAATAATAATAAAATAATTGCTCAGTTACCAAACTTCTGTTTTCCTCATTCTGCGATCAGTTGTATGCAAAGTAACTATTAAAATTTATCTACTCTGGTGCAAATGAATTCTGTTTGCTTATTAATCCTTGTATTATGTCAGTAAGCCTATCAAAAAAAGCAGATTATGCTATCAAAGGATGATTTTTGACAGATTTATCTTTTACAAGTTATTCATGACTTGTCTTTAATTCATTTCTAGGTAGAACATTATTGATGGGGGGTTTTTCAGTATTTTCGCACTAACGTTGACAATAGAATTGAAGTGATTATTCTATATTGCTACCTACATTCCTGTTATGGATGTCTTGTTAACACGTAGGAATCTACTTTACTCATATTCAATAATGACTAATGGTAGAATTCAATACATTGGTCATCTGGTCTATTAAATGACCGTTAGCAAATTATGCGTTTACTCATTAGAACACATAACCATTCTGACTGAGAATTAGAGTGAATTATGGTAGGATGTTCTATGCTTTCTATGATTGTTTTTAATTCTGTTTCATTGTGGTTCTCAGTAATAACTCAGATGTATTTAGCGGTGAACTTATTTTCAGTGAATACTTAAAAAAACTCCAGTTTACTTCTTACCTAGAATATAGTTAAGTATAATCATAAAAAAGATATTTATTCCACTATGAAGTATGAACGATACTATGAAAAGATGAAAAACGAAAAAACTTGGCTTTTGTGCACTTAGTTTTGGCTGACGGTGGAATCTAGGGATGTATGGTTCGTCCTATCCGGAACTTGTCAACTGAATGTAACTGCATCTATGCTGACGTTTACTCTGGGACTCAAACCCAATATCATTCACTTCACACACCAAATGAAATCTCCAATAAGATACCAAGTCCAGATAACCACTAATTTTTTCAACAAATACGAAGGTATTACTATATATTAGTACTAACCTTCACTAAAACACTTGACTGTTGGATTGTTCAAGTAAACTGTTGAACTAATATTTTATTAACAAAATCAATTTTATATTATATGAAAGTACAATTACTCAAAATATTTCTTGTAGTTAAACTACATTATTTCCTAGTAACTTATCAATAAGATCAATTTGAAACTACTTTATCCTTTAATTATAAGTAGAATTTCAATTGTTGAAAATATATCTGAACTTTTAATGAGAATAACAATTAGTTAAACCCATTTTAGTGAATTTGTTTGTTATAATCAGATCATGGATGCTCACTGGTGAGGAGTCACATACTAGTACAAAACGGCCATCCAGTGCTTCCAGGTTTTCCATGGTGGTCTAGCTTCAATTGACTCATGAATCCAACTATTAAATTTGTCTATTATTTAAATTTTAATAAATGTGATATTTAAAAAAATAGTAGAAATGAGTAATATTGAATGATAAGTACATTTTGTATTATGTTAAAGTGTATACATATGTGTATTTAATACAAATAGAAATAAAGCTGTACTTACGTAAATGTTCAACTTCTTTTCCATCTCATCATAAAAGGTTGCACATACAGTAACTACTGAAATCGGTAACATAGTTTCATCTACTTTATATGATGTTCCATTAACTAATTTATAAATTGATTCTTGTTGATGACCATGATCATCTAATAAACATCGTAAAATAATTATCATTAATTAAATAATTGAATTGAACTTCGACTAGTTTTCTATTCATCAAATGTTTAATAAATCTCAGTGATTAATAATTTTTATCATACTGCTCAATTGTATATACACATTACGCCGGGAAATAGAAGCAGATATGAAAATGATGAATAACAACTGGAAAGGATTGCCCAGGACAGGGTTGGATGGAGAATACTAGTGTGAGGCCTATGCTCCTCCACGAGGGTTAACAGGCGTAAGCAAATAAGTAAGTATGACATGTGTATTTTTTATTGTACGAATTCATGTAATTTTATAGGTAGTAATTACGTTTGGATGCATTTACATTATAAAATATTCTTATTATCAATCATTCAATGTTTCAAGGTCATCAATTAGGCTTTTTAATTGACACCAGATTTACATAATTGTACATTTCAGTATACCCCTAAAGTAATCAAGATCTTTAAACTGACATATGGAAAAGTATTTAATTCACTATTGTAGGAGATTTATAAACTTCCACTGATGAAGATTCATAAACTAGTATAAACCCATTGTTAAGAATTTTATGATTTACAAGGTATCAGACTGTCTTTTAAGCTTACTTTACATAGAGTAAATAATTTTCTATATTTATCTATATCTAACTCAATAACTAAATGTAATTTCATACACTAAGCTTAAAATTACAGGTATATGAGAAAGATTTGTCCCATGGTTTTAAATTAATTGCCCTGACCATTAAAAACCTTTATTCAAATAACGATGGTTTATAATGAGATCAATCTCCGAACTAACTGACTGATTAAAATAACAAGTTTAACTTTTAAAAAAATTTGATTTCCCGATTTTTCAATACTTTAACTGATTCTCTGAGCTTACAAATGGGAATATAAACTTAAGGTTTAATCAAATTTATGAAATGATTTTTTGTGTTAACATTTATGTACAGCACATTGTGATGATTACGAACAAATGATCAATACATAAAATAAAATAAATCATGAGTCAATTGAAGCTAGACCACAATGGAAAACCTGGAAGCACTGGACGGCCTTTTCGTCCAGCAGTGCGCATCCACCATCCTGACCGCGAGATTCGAACCCAGGATCTATCAGTCTCGCGCCCAAACGCGGGATCATGGATGCGCACTGCTGAGGAGTCCCACAACAGAACGAAATGGCCTTCAAGTGCTTCCAGGTTTTACACGGTGGTCTAGCTTCAACCGACTCATGATTTCAACAAAATAAAATTACTGAAATCTCCACAAAACCCCCATTCTCAAATAAAATAAATATTCAATGGAATTTCCATAGCTATTAGTATGAAAACAATTCTCATTACAAAGAAAAATTAAACTCTAAAAAATACGAAAAAATAAATATTACTGAAAAGCTATTTATTTTAAATTCAGAGTCCTTCAACAATTTAAATCCACAACTGTATAATATGATGGAATCGAATATAAGAATTTAAGACGTTGTAAATAGTACAACGTATTTAGACAGTTCAGTTTACATTTAATAGTTTACATTTTCATCTTAAGTTCATCAATGACCTGAATCTAAAGAATTTAGCTTCCCACCAAATATTTACAAAATCCGCCTTGAAATTAACCATCGATGGCACTGAGGTGAGGTTATAAAAAGTTTTTACTGCAGAAAAGTCCTTATCTAGGCTAACGTGACTTTTTACTCTTCTCTTTTTTTCAAAGGTTCTCCAGTTGTCATGACTAGAATGGATGAACTAAGTAACTTTTTTTCGGGTGTAATTTTGAAAGATATTCTTAGTATTTATATTCTCAACTTATTTGAACCAGTTATTCCAATATTCTTAAAACGAAAACAAAATTGAATAAAACCTTAAGGGAGGCATTTCTAAATTGACAATTAAATTGAATATCGCACTGAGAGTAGGTTAGTCAGTGGTCTCCTTACAACTTACAAGTGATTTATCCTGTCAGATTGAAACCATCTTAATTTAGTGTATTGGCTTCCATCAGCTGATAATTTTAAAAACTAAACAATTAACGGTCAATCACTCGTACGATATTATTGAAGGAATCTAGCTACATTAGGTGAATTCGTCAAAGCAATTACTAAACAAAACTCTCATATTATAAATCCAAACCAGCCATCGACTGTTAGATGAATGTGATTTAAAAATAAATAAACTATCACATTCGTGTAAATACTAAACTTTTAGAACAACAATAAAAAAGCTGATCATGAAAAAGAACACTTCATATATTGAAAATAAATTATTACTTACAGAAATAAACAACAACATGTCTCTGAACTGACAATATTTGATAAAGTGTGTTATTATCTACCTCTTCAACTGTAGCATTTATACGATTTCTCATAAAACCAGTAGAAAATTTAAGGACACTCAACAATATGATTATTAGTTGGAGAAATCCCAATTTCTTTGAAATATACATGATTGTCTTAAAAAGAAAGTAATAAGAATCATAGATAAAATTGATTACTGGTGAAAAAGAAAAATCAGTTACTAAAACTGTTTATTATGAGATGGTGGAGAAGATTTGTAGCTCAGGTAAATAATTTTGATGGAGTTTCGTTCTCTGAGTTGGATGGTTTGGTCGTGGAGCTTTCATTGTCCTTCTGAACGACATCATTAGCACAAACACTTCACTTCTACCCGAAGTTTGTTCTGATGATATCGTTCAGAAGGACATTGAAAGCTCCATGAGAGAACAAAACTCCATCAAAAACTGTTTATTATTTTACGACTGAAACATTTGTGACTTCCCTTCTAAGAATTATATTCTACAGTTTATAGATGACAGATTAGTTACATCTCACTAAAATATTGTCAGTTATACTCAAATATATGAGATAAGTAGAAATGGTAAAAATCAGAAGCAAAGATCTTACTACATAATCTCCAGGCAAATATTTTATCCTAACCTTATATATATCAGTCCAAACACTGAACAAATAAATTTTAATGTCTATTGTTTGTCTAGGCTAATAATCCACTCATTCATTACAATTGGTGACACTTATGACATGATTAATCATATCCGAAACGGCCGTCCAGTGCTTCCAGGTTTTCCCTGGTGGTCTAGCTTCAATTGACTGACGCTTTCAACTATGAAAATATCTGAAAATGTCCAATAAAAAGAAATCTCACTTAAATTATTTCGCTTAATTTAATTGTTATTAAACAGTTAAAGTTGTATGATTCATTCTTTATTAAGTATAATGTCTCTAAGCATAGCAATCTCCCAATTATGACATTTATGACACATTTTCATTCACAGGTTAATGAAATGTATAAATAATATTTATTAAAATATGACATATTGGGTGACATACTAGGTGGATAATGACTGAAAGTTATTCATTCTTATTAAAGTAGAATATAATGGTGTATAGTGTAGTGTTCATTATTTTGAATATTTTTTGTAGAAAGTTTTAGAACTGTCACCTTTAAATAGACACTTGTCTATGTGACATTATTTACGTCCTAACAAGAACAATTCAGAACATTTAAAAGCTTCATCACTAGAATATTTAGGGACTAAACTGATTAAATAGGAATAATATATTTGTAAAATTTCAGCGAATGAATTTGAAGTAAATCCAACGTTTCGCCTGGCAATCTAGTCCAAGCTTTTTCAAGGAAATATAATCAAACATCAAAATTATCGAATATAAATAAGTACATGGTTCTAAACTGATTAGTTTTACAAAAAGTTAAATTTCTGTTCGATATTTTAATCCTAATCATAATACATTGATGTAAGAAGAATAATATGTATAGGAAACTGTTCACTATCAAAATAAAAAGATGAATTCTGAAATTAATATGAATTTCTTAGAAGTTAAATATGTGTAGTTCGAAGAATCTACACAGAAAAAGAACCTAAGCACAACGTCCTGAACACTTAAAAGTCTAGAAGAAAAAAAGATACATTCTCACCTTTTGTCAGTTAACTTAATAGATATGTTGTATTCCATTGTAGATTCAATTAAAGCGTTAGGTAGAATAATGGCTTGTATTTTATTATAATATTACTATACTTTCCCGAGTCATAATAAACCTACTGTTCATATGTGAAAATTGCACAGTGACTTACTAGCATTTGAAAATCATATATAAAATACACTATTCTCACATCTTATTTCAGTTGTCGTTTACATCCTTCACGACTCCTTCAGTTCTCTTTCTATTATGAGTGCTCCCCGATTTCCCTTCCAGTTCACTCCAATTCACTTTTCTTCATCTTCTGCTAGCAGGCATTCTACTTTCGACTGGTTCTACAAACTAATTATATCTGTCAACATACGTACCACACTTACCTACTTACTTACTTACTTACTTACTTACTTACTTACTTACTTACGCCTGTTACTCCCAAAGGAGCATAGGCAGCCGACCAGCATTCTCCAACCCCACTCTATCCTGAGCCTTCCTTTCTAGTTCTATCCAATTTTTGTTCATTCTTCTAATGTATGTCTCCATTTCTCGGCGTAATGTGTTCTTTGGTCTTCCTCTTCTCTTTTGGCCTTCAGGATTCCATGTGAGGTCTTGTCTTGTGACGCAGTTGGGTGATTTCCTCAAAGTGTGCCCAATCCACTTCCAGCGCTTCTTCCTGATTTCTTCCTCCGCGGAAATCTGGTTTGTTGTCTCCCACAGTAGCTTGTTGCTGAAAGTGTCTGGCCAACGGATCCGGAGTATTTTGCGTAGACAACTGTTAATAAACACCTGTATCTTCTGGATGATGGCTCCACAGTAGTATTTATTTCTATTTTTTAAACTTACTATTCGGCTTTCCCCTAGATTTTTTGAGTTTATACTAACACTTTCGTCTAGATACCCGTGAAACAAACAGACTCGACAATGTAGAATTACCTCAAAAACACAGATTCCTGGCATTACGGTTGTCAACAGATAGAATCAGAAAAATTAGCACAATATCAAAGTATATATAATTCGAGAAAGGACAAGAAAAAAGTTAAAATGCTAATGGTTTAAACGAAGAAAAAAGTGCGTTCGTATTAATAAAATCACTAAAAACATGTCACCTAGAGTTAATACTAACAAGAGTCACTCATCTACATGTACAATATGGGATAACATTCAAAGACTTTGTGAACTCATTTAACACTTAAGTTTGCTTGTTCTGTTCACTCAACTGATCCTCGTTAAGCTTTTATCGTACGTCATGATAAGCGGTAAGATCTCGTAGTCAACATATTACCCAATTAAGTACATCGATATAGGTTCAAAACATGATCTTTTAAATTGCTGCCCTTATGCATAATTTTATATCTAACCTCAAGGTAAATTACTTGAAAAGCGATTTAAAAGAAAGTTTATGGGAATGTAAATCGATAGTTGTCCGTCGTTTGCTTTCCCATATTATGTGTTATTTCGAGCCGATATACGGTTCTGGGACCACAATAGTTTACCCAACCTACCAATCAGTTATTGTTATTCATCATTTATGACTCTCAAGGTGCTGTTTACACAGATATTATTTTGGGTTGGGCTACGAAGTTACACTTTCTTTCATTATGCCATATGCAGAGATTTTCAAATTATTTTTTTATTGTAAGTTTAGTATACAGGTAATGTTTAGTGGTAAGACAATGAATGGGATAGGTCTGATAACCTTCGTCTTCTAATTACACTGTCCAAATTTATTAGACGGACCAATTGCTTTAAACTTGAATCGAATGGTGTTTTAAGGTGCGGATGAAAATAGCTGATTAGGTTCTGATGTAATAAAATATGTTGCCAGAAGTTTTACTGATATTTTGGGACCACTGTTTACATGATGACTTCAGACCCTAATCGATATTTAGTGATAAATTCACCAATTAAAGTTACGACTGTACAATTTTCTATCCCGCGTCTATTAGCCTACCTCATAGAGGACCAAAAGAGTAAACCATAAAGCCTACTGTCATACACTAGACCAATTAAACCTTCTAACCTGCACAGACAAACTTTACCAAACATGTTCTACACTCCTATTCGTCCGCTATCTGCAAGCTTTTTCTTAATCCTCTGCCTTGAGTCCGAAGGAGGCATTTATATTCTTAAAATCCTCAGCTATTAACCTTAATATAAAATCCAATAGGTATTACAGACCAAATCGTTTTAAGGCAAATCATAAAACATGAAAGTTATCGAACATCGTTCATAAATATCAACTATGTGCTAAAAATTGTCCAGTTGTCTTAAAAATTTTGGTAATGTAAAAATTGAGGTAAGATGACATGTGTAGGTATCTGGAGTTGACAATTATTGTATGGTGGTTGTGATTCCTGATCCCCCACGTTGCTAAGAAATTTTAGGGTATGATTAAAAACATTTCGAAATAGGTGATTGGTAAACTGGTTTTAAAAGTGTGTACTCATGTGATTATGAACAAACATTTTGTCGCCTATAATAACTTGTTAATTGGCTGTAAACTGCACATCTTTGTAATCTGACTAGTTCATATCCAAATATCATCAAGTGCTTTGACTGGATGTGAGAATTTGCATTTTTACATTTGAATTTTATTTTGAATATATAATTCTATCAAATGGTTCAAACATCATTTTGTATAAACTTTTAATTTCCGAAAAAAAGTAAACGTCGATTCTATTCGACTGTCATGTTAAACTCCTGTCTATGAATAGATAATAAAATAAAAAGTTTATTAAATTTTTTTCCGATCATGTAGAAATGGAACTGAAGTTGCTAGGTTTCATGACAAGAGAAAGACAATGCATGTTATTAAAAGTAAATTGGAAAAAACTGATAACTATTTTTAATAGTAGATAACAGTGATTACTGAACTTAAAAACTACTAAAATGTTTAATACACAAGTAATGAGGTGATTTCCACGAGTTATTTTAACATAGAGTTTGACCTTGTAGTGATCGTTAGATATGTGTAAACATATGGATATATCATTGTGATAAGATAATGAATAGGGTATGTATTAATCATGCTAAACGTCAAGGATCGGTGGATGAACAAACTTTTATATTTCCTTAAATTAATAATAATTTCTGTGAAAGAAACAAATAATATTTATGACTGGGGGATTTTGCCAACAGTAATTCTTAATACTAAAATAGTTGTTTTATTTCGCTTTGTAAAGTGTATCGATAATAATAAAGGCAATTTTATATTTTTCATGACAGTAGTCTTCAGTTCAATAAGCGGTTGTTGCGTAGCTTTGCAAATCCATCAAAAGTAAAAAAATTTTTTGAACTGTACATTTTTCATTCTATGTAGTTCAGCAGAATATAACTATGATAAAAAACTGTGTAGGCGGCAATGTAAATCAGTTATTGCGCTTGAGAAGTGCGCGTTAAGTTTTTTTTATCAGAATGGGGGTTTAGGGAGATGGTAGTAATTTTAGTAGTTGAATTCATAAGTCAAGGTAAGCTAGACCACCATTGAAAACCTGGAAAAGCTAGTCGGCCTTTTCATCCTTATACGGGACTCCTCAGTAGTGTATATTCACCACCCTGCATGAGGGGCTCGAACCCAGAACCTTCGGTCTTGCCAACGAACGCTTAAGCTCTAGAATACTGAGCCGGCATCCAACAGTGGTAATGTCTAACTTAAATCGATTTATGATCTTGCGCAACCATTCATCCATTGTATGAGGCAGATGCCTGTCTCTACCCGAAACGGTTGAACTCCACTGGTTACGGCTTCTCACTAGAACTCCAGGAAATCATCTTCAAGTTGGTCACTAGTGAGCACATAATGATTATGTTCAGAATGGGAGTTTGTGGAAATGTTTTGTAAATATGCAGTCTGACCAAATCATTATCTTAATTTTTGAAATTAATTTCTAAATGGCATCGCAAATATTATTTATTAATAACATCTAGAATCATTTTTTTCAAATCACTGGTTTTATTTATTAAACATATTAAGACGGACACTAAAAAAATTCTATGTACATATTCGTAATATTTGAATCTTTTTAAATAATAAACCTGAAACAGCTAAACGTTACAAAAATAACCATTTTTGACAAGTAATTGAAATATTGGTCTCATCAAGTGCAAGTTAACAGGCTTACGTCTGACATCATAAATTTTTTAGGTCGATTATACTGCTAAATGCGAATAAGGTCGACTGTGTAAATTGATATTTAGCTTTACCAAAGTTTAATTTCGACGTAATAAATAAAAGCCTATATCTATCTAGCTGAACAATGTCAAAAATACAGAAACATTCTTACAGAAGTTTGCATGTACTCTTAGTAGACAGATCAGTGTTCATTAGATGATATAGACATTTGATAAACCATAAAACAGTATTGCTAATATGTGAGCTATTATCACATTATCACTATTATTCTCAGTTGATTGTATAGCCCAATCACTAGGGCTTTAGTAAACACCTAAAAGTCAAACATTTTTATCAGTATTGACTGAATTGTATTGCGAAACGCATCAGATGAAACTATTAAACTAATTCATGGATTATGTTAAACACAACGATGGTAGAACTGTCATCGGAAATACAGAAAATAAATATGGAATGAAACTGGTAGAAATTTATTGTTGCGATTTGCTCCTAAAAAGGACTTTCACTTAGTCTGTTTACATTTCCTGTTGTCCTGAAGAACAATATCATTAAAGTTCAGTCATCGCGCCACACATAGGACAATAGAATCTATGCAATTGTGGTTGTGGGTTCCAGACACAAAACGAATGAAACATTGAATTGCAGTGACAGAAAATCCAGTTTCACTTGGTGGCTGAGCAAGATTGCATATGTCACACAGTCTGTTGTTGTGGACATCTTCGCCTGTGTTCTTGTCTCTGTCATTGAATTCTGATTTCATTGAAACAATACTCTTTTCCTCATCATTTAATGTAGCATCCGAATCCACGTTTGTTCGATAGTTTGGACTACTTGTGTTGCTACATACATGAAAGTGGAGGATTCCATCTGAAACCCAGGTGCTGAGGATAACGTCAACGCTGTTGGAGGCAATTGATGAGCGAAATTATAAATAGAACTTACAATAGATGAAGGCTGGACATTGAATGTACATCTCACTTCATGAAAAATATAATAACACTATTCAAACTACTTCATTCGTCTAATCGGCCGTAAGGATCTGTTAAGTGTTCTGCAACCATTTCTCCAACAGATAAATTTAATATGCGGCTTCTCATTTTTATCTTTTATATCAATTTCCAGAAATAAATAACCGATTATTACCATTTTAAAACTAGTCAATTCATTGGACAGAACGGCACGGAAAAATTCTTATTAAAAAATTTCCCAAACCACCGTGCATTAATGATATTCTTGGAATAATATGCTATGAACGGGAACAGTTTCTTAGGATATGAAATGTATTTTAAAACTCCCTGCACCTAATTCACTTGGCATTGTTTGCTTGTATCTTCCCATTGTTGTTTAAGACTGCAATTGATCAGTCTCTTGTTGGCATATGTGCATAATTCTGTAATTTTTCTTTTGCTCTTGACTCCTACTAGCTTATAGTTCGTTTATTGTGTTGGTTCAAGATCTTTTAAGAGTTCAATTGAAATATAGAATCACTACAGCGTCAACTAATTCTTTTGGTTTTTATTTCCTCTTATCTTTTTAACTTTCTAAATGATGATTTTACCAGTCCCTAGGATAATTATTCACCAAAGTGGACATGACGAAATCCATTTCAGATCCTATCATTAGGTTCTATGACGAGTTGCCAAGTTCTGCTTTTATAAAGGGCATTTACTGAAGCGTAATCTGAATATTTTAAAATAAAGTGATTTTGAAAGAACCATTGTTTCCTTTAAGTCAAACAGTCAAGAAATGGCAGCTTGTGGTCAATGGATTCAATCTCTTTAGTAAAATTGACATTATCCGATACAATGTTGACGTTTCTAATGTTTATTCCACAATTCATCACTATTTCTTCCATTTTATCTGACTACACCTGGTCAAGTTTCGGAGTTATGGTTTTAAAAGTTTCACTAACCATTACACTATTGATTGGTATATAAGCCACTTATTATAACCTCCTACTCTAAATATCCTATTGTCTACTTCTCTTCTGACCCAATCTTAAATTTTACATTTATCCTTAGCAATCCACACGAGTTTCTTCTTATTTTATATTTATCCTGAAGACATCTTATTAGATTTCATATTCATATTATTTTACTATCATAACCTCAATTAACCCGATATAATATTTCGCCAATTATGCATCCTACTCATAAAATGTACTTTACTAAATTAGCTGTAGCTAGAAACAATGAATTTTCCTACCCCTATATTAAATGGATTTTGAAATTACATATTTTCAACGCATCTAAGCAGTAACTGATGAGAAGGTCCACCATCTTAACAGATAACACTATGCAATTCACTGATTTATTTATGCTGTATTTTTTAACAGGAGGGTCAACTGTGTTATACCTGGATCAATAGCTGTTGTATTTGGGGAGTCGTCACTGTTATGTCCAAATGGACTCTATCGGGCCAGTAGTTTTACTGCGTTTACTTGACAATCGGGAATCACTGCAATACCTCAATTCTACTGCTTATACTTTGAAGTCGAGAACTACAAAAATTCCCATTACCCAAAGTAAGAACACGAAAAACTGGTTCAATGAAGACTTATCGACTCCTCCAAATCATATCATTCTTAGGCCACAAAATATTCATTTATGTACTAGATTTTACACATTTTATAATAGCAAACATAGGTGGAAATACATAGGGTTATTGTAAAAAACACTGAACACAGTTCATCTGAATTAATACAGGGTACATAATAGTCACACTGAACGAAGTTAGCACCTACCACCCTGGCCAAATTTCATAATAAACTGATAAAAAAAATACTGACCTAAATAGTACCATTTTATTCTGTCATATCATCATCGTAAGAAAATTACCATGGATTAACAACTGTAGACGAAGTTGTTACAAATAATTTTTGACTTAAATATTCCTTATTTTCTCAAAAGCGCTAGAATTTTATTTCCACATTGTTATGCAGCTTTTATTACTGTCAACTCCAATCAGTCAGTTGCAAACATTTTTCCTCTTTTATATCTTATAACATAATGATGACCCCAAACAAATGTTAAAATAGCATGGCCAGTTCTTAGTCAATTTGAAAACAGATGATCATGAGAAACGAAAATTAGGAAGTTGGTGGACATTCCACATAATCAAATCCAAATATATTTTAAATATGACCTATTTTGAAGAGTACTGCCTTATATTCTGAAAACCTACCGGTTAGATGAATAAACGTATTCTGTACCTACGCTCTTTTCTTTGCTACAATAACATTATTAACCTCATTATTAGCTTCGAACGACTGTTCTCTGAATGACTTATTACATCAATATAAATTTCCCTGAAACGATTTCATACGGTCCACCTAACAAGCTTTATTTGTAAATTTATGTTCATAAAAGCATAGTATCGTCTTTCTAAGCGATCAAACTTCCTGATAGTACCTGATTAAGGTGAATTTATTGCAACCAGTCATGATTCGCCCAACAGTAAAAATCGATTCTGGTTTATCCGCTTTGATTTTGAAGTAGAACGGTTGACCAATTCATCTGTTCACCATAGGTTTACTGATCGCAAACTTTGTAGTTATTGAGATGGGTTTTCAAGTATATCATTTTCTGAATGAATTTGTATGAAAGCATTCAGTTCCATTCGCTAGTTGTACTTAAGATACTTTGTCTCTATGTGAGTTTGTTATTATTAATGTTATTAACTATTTACCACATACTTCGAAGAACTGAACTTCATCGGGACTGAGCAGAAATTATTTTAGGAAAATCAAGATGAGTAAATATTTCAGTTGATTAAACTGAGAGTATATTCAATGAAATTCAACTTTATTCAAATGTATTTTTAACATGATGAATACTTGTTTGATTTACTTGTCGTGTTTGTAAAATCATAGTCTATAGCACACCCAAGAATAAAAACATACTGTACACTTGGAGGCAAAAAACGCTATTACTCTAACGGACAAACGTTGGAGAAAACAACTAGAGAATTTCGAATCAGATATAATCATCACCAGATTGATGTTTTGGGCATTAACTGAAAATCTAGAAACGGAGTAGCATATATGGGATTTCTTTAGTAACCCATAATTTCTTTAGTTATTCTATTTGTGATTGATTAACTTTCAGCTACTTAAAACTGAAAAAAACTCGTAAGTGTGTGAAAACTAGCAGGAAATTTCGTTTCCAGATTATAAGGCGAGATCTCCGCGATAACTTAAACTAATAATAATAATATTAGGTTACCAAGCATGAGGAGGATCAACAATAGAAGTCACAAAAATACATTAGGTACTCGTCACTAATATATGTATCTGAAATGTCGAAGAAAACTTTTATAACCTTGAAATTGGAGAGCGTGGTTAAAACAGCTCATTGGTCATATATCTGTCCGGATGGATGAATCATCTTTTAATTTCACAGAGAGCACCAGTTCCCTTGAGATACATATCTACACTACTCATGAGTAACTAATATCATGACGCTTAGATTAAAGGATTACTATATTGATTATTTCCAACCAAGTAGCATCAAACATAGTGTACTGGGATGTTACGTTACTTGATATAATGTTTACAACTCAACCTGGTAGATCGAATGAATTCTACTGTTTACGAAACAATGAACTTCATAAGAGATCAATGTTACAGTTGATAGTAATTAAACCTAAAAGTAAAACCGTAATTTCCATTTAATATAAAACAGGATGTACAATTTTACTACTTGTTAAAGCATTGAAAACAATTTACAGTAAACTTTTAATTTTGTAAATTTCGGTTTGTCTTCCAGTAATCTATCAATATTAAACAGCAAAACATTCAGGAGAGAAACTTCGTATGGCTCCCTCTCTATCTATCGACTCAAAATAGAAATCGGATGTATGTATAACACTTGGTATTATTTTCAAATTATGCCACCCAATGCCTTTTAGTTCACTAGAAACAGTATACAATCTGCAACAATTATCTGTTAGTCTATATTGTTATAATTCACACTACCACAGCGAGTTACGAAATCCACAAAAATACAATATATTAAGTGAAAATAATAATACCAATCACGGTAAAACACTAATGACAAAGGATGTGCTTCGAGAACAAATGAAATAAAGGAATAAAAGGCAAGAAATACCAAAACAGGATTTTCAGTCTTGTAGCCCTAAATCTGACTCCAATTATATCGTATGATTATCGTTATCGAATGATTACTGTCGAAATATAAATCCTGACTATTTTGTATATAATCGACTTAACTCGCGTTAGTGAATGACGGAATTAAATAAGTCAAATATGAGGATGGATTTTGAATACGTATATTTTATGCAATCGTTGGTCAGAAAGCGAAGAAAGACAAAATGACGCGCAATGGAGAAGGCGTGTGAGCCAACTCCACTTAACTAAGTATGAGTCGATATTTATAGTCAGACAAAAAAGTAAGTTACAGACATGTGATAAGTAAGATAAGAAATGCACAAACATACGCCTACATAAAAACAGTCAAGGTTGACAAGTGAATAACTAACAAGGTCAAAATGTAACTTGAGGAGAATGGATAACTTGGTTTGTCCAGAAGCTAGAATAAGCTATATGGGCTTAATATAACAACCAACACTACAGCAGAATGAGTAACAACAACTAAATACATCTGTACCAATGCGAACAAGCTTTAACTAGACCCGCAGTCAATCCTGTTATAAGTTTATTTGAATTGTACAAAGGAACTTGAGAAGTTTAGTGAGTAAGTGTACAATAAAAAAAGATTATCCGAAAAGATCATTCAGATTGAATACGAGCAAGGAAAAACAGTTTTTAGACTAATACACACAAAAAACACCCATTTAAGTTTCAATCACAAGATATATTGATTGATGTTTTAAGAAAAAAAAGGAGTAAAATAGTTACAGGATACGGCCAATAAAGACTATTTAACGTGATAGCATAAATTGACAGACAAGTTGATGATGCAATAAACAAAACATACACAGTCAATACAATTATACTAAATTTTATCTATTTTACTCATAAGATTACACAATGGTGTACATAAGTGATTTTTTATACAATGGCTAACTTTATAGAAAAAAAGTGTAATAATTAGTATTTAATTTTAGACTGTACTTCTTCACAATTATGGCTTCCATCACAATAGGGCGGTTCTGATGTCTGTTTACACGTACAAAACCATACTTCAGACGGTCTATAATAAAAGAAGAGGAACGACATTTTATCACGATTTGATTAAAAAGCATCATTATTGACTAACTATTTCTGATTCATTAAAGATATTATTTCAGTCCCAACTTGAAATAAACGAAAGGGAAAAGTCATACAGCAGGCTTATCAGTGATTTCAGTGATAAAAGTTAATGGTAGCTAACAATATCGTTGTGTTCTAGGTTAACTAAGGATCCTTGCTCCATTAAACACAGCTTTTAAAAAAAAATTTTCTTGAGTAAAAGATTGGTGTACTTTATTCAAAGAGATATTCAAATTTTATAAACTAATGTATAAATGCATAATAGTTGTGAGATAAATTTATTTATTATAAGAAGAGATGATGCTTGTGACTGAAGGCAATATCGAGACGATCATCACAAGATGAACATGTGCCAATAAGAAACTGATCAATTGCAGTCCTAAGCATCAATGAGAAGATTCAAACAATCAATACAAAAATGAATTAAAATTTTTGTTATTTTAGACTATAAAAGTAGTCAAAATGTTTACTAATAAAGTTGGTATCAAGTTATGTTTGCGATAAATATTTGTTAGCCTTGGAAACCACTTGGTAGTTTTATTCCATCAGTCACTAATCATTCATCTAAATAAAAACTTATGTAATGTAAAGCTAAATACACATGTCAAACTCTACTTTACATAGAGCATTGGTATTTGCACTACGTGGCAAAAAATATTTATAACATATGTGATTGAAAACATCTACTTATATTTGTTAAAAGACTAAATTTTTCAGTGTTATAAACTTTGAACTTTCTAGAGTAATGTTACAAAATTCTATGCCTTTTCAACCTATTGCAACGGATAATTATTGCTTAATTATAATATACTGACATCTGCATAATGAGTATGGAAGTCATGCTGATTCATCATAAGGAGTGACAGACACTGTAGTGAATGAAACAATTACGCTCATCTCGATCCGTTGATTCATGAATAAATCCGGTAACTTTTCTACTAACTTGTAAATACTTACAAATATAGATAAATTGGACTGTTATCATTTCCAGTTAAGAAATGGTGTATGTTCGTTCATTTTGCAATTATTGTGTCCAAAAGACAAAAATCTGACGATAATGTAGCTTGGAATTTTAATATTTTATAGTTCACTTTGATACAAAGATTATTGAATCAATTGGCTACGTAAAATTTGTTTCATATTCCATTACGAAATAAGTGATGTGGTTATTAGCTTTGACACTAATTAGGAATAGATGTATTTGCTGATGGATAATATAGACTTGTAGCTTAATTATAGGATAATTATCAATACGTTTACATGATATCATTGTAATCCTTAGCTCTGTGTTAGCGAAACATGATAACTGATTTATATATATATATATATATATATGCTTCTACCTTGACGTGGCTGTCGGGCTTGCCTTTCGTAATGACCCAACCGAGCTATATTGGCTGGAACAATCGTTCCTCAAGGTCCTACCATGCCAGACAAACAACAAACCCAAGGTCCAAGGGCGAAGTCATACTGCTGACTGTACAGAGGTGTGACGGCAGTAAGGTGTTTCCTTCAGACAACCAGAATAACAGCGATGCTGCCTTCCCACAAGAAGTGGCGGGGTTAGAAAAGATCGACTCTAAAAATGCACTCCTCATCTTATCCTGCTGATTTTCGTCTCCGGCTGTAAGGTATCAACAAGTACGGAGCTAACACTTAAATTACTCACAAAAAAGTGTGTGGTCGGCCTCAAGTAGTTGTCCCTTGGGAGCTGCGGTCACGCTCTCAGGTCACTAAGACCACCTCTAGCCCAACTTCTTCTTCAGGTACTTCTAGAAGAACCTTTCCACGGTGTGGGTAACCGCGGAGTAATGACCGCCCTCAGATTGATTTTCGAGTAGCAATTTATTCTTCACAATGCTGGACATTTTCCAGTCACTTATACATATTTATCTCAGGTTAAATTTTGAAAAATTTGTACGATCTTTACATTTACGGGATATGCATTACTTGAAGTTTAATTAAAACTCCAAACAAGTTATGAGCAAATGATTATTGATAAGAATAGTCAGTCACTTATATGCAACGTAGAACCTGGTACATATTTACCACGGATAAAGTTGTCACAACATATGAGTACAAGGAGTAAAAAACTATCAAGACAAATCCCAGATTATTACAATTAGCTTCCGTATCGGTCGTAGTATAAAATATTAGATAAAGAGGACGTGAGTCGAGAAGGAAATGTGGAATAAAAAAGTATGGGACAATTTTGAGACTCAATATCTAGAAGAGGACAAAGAGTGAATATATATGCGCCATTGAGACGGATTGTCACACATGTCAACCGAAATCTCCACCATTAGGTAAGATAATCGCACGGACCCCAACCAAATAGTTTGCATCTACCAACATGGCTCAGATCAGAAGTTAGTGACTTTATGGACTGATGCCACGTTAGACACAGGATATTAGGGGGTTATGGTAAATTAATTAATAAGGTTGTGAATCTACATAGATCGAGATGGTTGGGCTACGTAACACACGTATCAAAACACTGATTACTATGGCACGCAATACTGACTAGTGTTGGAGATGGACGGAGGAAAGTTAGGGGCGACCAAACCAAAACGTGGCATCAGTCCATAAAGTCACTAACTCCTATTCTAAGTCATGTTGGCAGATGCAGACTACTTGGTTGGGGTCCGTGTGACTATCATAACCAGCGTTGGGTGAATTCGTACTGTTAGCCGTACTGATATGATGGTAACAAAGTGTTACTCTGGGTCAACCAACATTAGCAGCGACCCGGTCTTTTCATAACGGGAGGATGAGTTAGACAAAGTAGGGACTAAGAACAGTATACCTCACTTTACTACGAGAATTTCCGTAGCCATTGTTAGTACCTTTAAAGTAAAAACCTAACACAACAAGAAATACTCGCAAAATGTCCTATGTGACCAGTCTCAAGTAACTGTTCTTTAGGCTCTGCGGTCATTTTTCTGGGTCGCCCAGATCACTCTACTAATAATTTAATTTCCTTTTAAGGTACTACAATAAATATCATTCTACGGTGTGAGTAACCGGAAAGTGACACCAACCTACACATCCTTAACAGCCCTCGAGACAAACTTAATTAATTCACCTTTCTCTTTATCTTTTCAGTGCTAAATATTCTCAATATAAAAGTAGTCAAAGTAAATTTTTAAGTGATATATTTTACTTGAGTTACAAGTGACGTAATTGACATCAAATATTTTTTAACATGTAAAAGGAGAGCATTAACAATGAAGTGGGTTAGTCATAAAAGTAGTATTAGTTTAAAAAAAAACAGGGTTAACTTACTGTTCATAAACTAAACGAATAGGTTTGAATTCTCGCTTATGGATTTTAAAGCCTGGATTTGAGCCTAATATCCGAATATGATGTCCATCACAGAATGGTTGACGTTTACTATGACCACAAGAACACCACCAATAAACTTGGTTAGGTTCACAAATTACATGAATTGGTCGTTTACCGGCAATTTTTGGCTTATTTCTAGGATCTGTGACAGGAAGTTCTATGCAGAAAAATGTTACAAAAGTATTATTGTATATTTTAGTGGTAAAAGAATAACAAATTTACATTTTAAAGCATGACAGATAGATTAAACTTCCTGAAATTTCAATTCAATTTACAATCGCATTTATAAGTTTTCGTAGTTTAAAAATCCCCATAGATAATTCAAAAATGAACAATATTTGAGCGAACAATTGTTTTCAATAACTTCATCATCAGGCTCTACAGTTATAAGTCCATAATTATAATATTTTACAAAGTCCAAAATGAGGCATGTATTAATGAATTTGACAATGTTATATGTTAAAAATGGTAAACGTTTGCATCTGTTACGACATATATATACTTTAAAATTGTGTTATTTGTAAATTAGAAAGGTCATTTAATAAAGGTCAAAGTGATTTGTAATCAAGTGTCTAGTCACAATCGATTTAATAGTAATTTCGAAAAAATGAAAATGCAAAAAAAATTGTGTGAATAAAGTGCATAGTAGGAGAATTTCATCTTGTCAAGTGAGATAATAATGATAAATAGTAATAGTAATAATAATAAGATTGTTGTGTGAATATAATATGTAATAAAAGGGGATGTTATCAAGATAATTACGATAAAGGAATTGGGAATGATGGATGTGAAGATTAAGATAGAGGTGATCAACAAAGAAGAAAAAAAAAAAAGGGGAGGTTTATAATATTTAGTTTAGGAAACCGGTGATCCAGTCGTAGGCCAAGGTAAACATAGTGGCTGGATATACTTTTTTTGGATGCATAAATTTGGTTTTCTAGAGTTGATCCAGATGGCTTCGGCTATGTAAAGTAATCGTAATCTAGCTCTTTGAGGTAGAGTTTTCGGAACTTGATATAAAACAGAGAAGGCTTCTTCTATTTTGATATGATGTTTAATTATCTTCATGTTATACATGCTGTGACAGATATGATTCATATCACATATATTGCAAATTGTATGTTACGTTATAAATTCACTGATAAGAGACAATATATAATGTGAATGTAATTTTCTCCTCTCACCTCTTACGTTTTTCTATACAATATGTTAAATGAACACTCATCCCTTCACATCACATATCTCTTAAACATACCTAGTTTAGACTTTTTGTTAACGTTGATTGGATGACCTATTCAGTGTATAATGAACTCGGAGAACCATGTACCTATTTATATTCGATAATTTTGATGTTTGATTATAATTCCTTGAAAAAGCTTGGACCAGATTGCCAGGCGAAACGTTGGATTTACTACAAATTCATTCGCTGAGATTTTACAAATATATTATTCCTATTTAATGTCTTACATCAACTCGGCGCTCAAATACTGTCACTTAATGTCTAGAAAATGAATTCTGATCTTTGATGATATAGAATGTACACCACATACTCTTCGACAATTTAATTTTCAGAAAAGGGCTTTTGTGGAGATTTTAGTAATTTTCATTGGCTTCAAAGCTTTACGTATCTTTAACAATGTCAATTGTGACCTAAAAATGTTTTATTACTTACAC
>NC_031502.1:34705496-34754921 GCF_000237925.1 Schistosoma mansoni | reverse complement strand
TTTTTGGACGTTGAGTATACATATAGCTTGATTCTGTGACTGAGACATTTAACCAAATTTATTTTATACTGAAGAGGCGTGAAGCTTTGGAAATGGGTATACTGACCCGTCCATGTATTCTTTCTAAATGTATTTCGTTTGATGGAACCATCTCTCCTTCTAGAAAGTAGGACGTCGAGGAAAGCTATACTATTGTCTTTCTCTTCTTCGCTGGTGAATTGAATAGCTGGGTGGACGTTATTGAAAAAGTCTAACATCTCCTGTTTGTCAACCATTTCGTCGCATACGATTAGTGTGTCATCTATGTATCTACAATAGTAGTCTAGCTCACTTAAGGTGTCTTTTAACGGTCCATTTTCCAGTTTGGCCAGAAAAATGTCAGCAAGGATCGGGCCTAGTGGTGATCCCATTGCTACTCCATCTACTTGTCTGTAAAATTCATTGTTAAACTTAAAGTAGATATTCATAGTACATTTCAACAGGAGTTCTTTCAATTTATTTATTGGAATCGGTATCCCTATTTTCTTTTCTAGCACTTGTTCACATATGTAATCGATAGTTTCAATCAGGGGGATGTTAGTGAACAAAGATGCTATGTCTAGTGATAGCATGGTTTTACCATTTATATTCCTATTTTTTATTGAATCCACAAATTCAAACACGTCTTTAACACTGTGGTTAACCAGTTCTTGGTGTAATGGTTCCAATAATTTCACTAACCATTTTGCTGTTGAATGGTATGGTGAGTTTGACATGTCCAGAATTGGGCGTTGAAATTACCGTCAAAAAAATTGGCGTAAACCTTGTTAAGATTCGTTTGAGCATATAAAAGCTAGAAATTTGTTAGATGATACATTGTAACCGAAATGAAATATCTGTGTTAATAATAAATAGAGTATATCTTGACTTATGGATAATAATTAGTGAAATTTCTGTGCATATGAATGTAAATTTTAAGTTTTGTAATGATCGGTATGTTTTTAGATTACATATATTTTCAGCTGTCCTTATGTTAGGACTATGGTTTTGATGAACTGTTAAAGTATTATAAATAGAAATAAACTTTGAAACTGAAAGATAATTACAAATGAATTAAGCATGTAACAAGCAAGAGTTGTAGTATGTCATTTAGACAAATAATTATTCTACACACAGATTATAAGAGGTGAAAATAGGTAGGTTACTTATTACATAATCCATACAATGTTATTTTTATTTGTATGATAACAACAATTAGTAGAGAATAGTCTATTTATTTAATGAAACAATGCTAAAAAAAAGCCATAATAGTAGGACTTATGCTTAATATTTGTCCTAAAATACCATTTAAAGTTTATGGCAAATCTGATTCTCTGTCATAAAAACCAAATGCACGACAAGATAAGAAAATGTCCACTTCAGGAAAAAAAATCAAAAATACAAGTGATCGTATGAACTATTATATTTGATGAGTAGTGATAATCCATATATATCTATATGGCTTTTAGCTAAGAATGTCTAATTAAATTGATAGTACAATTTCCTTTCACAAATGAATCAACCCCCTTGATATCATTAATCAAATAATAGACATTGACAATTATAAGAATATACAGTTAGCATTATTCTGGTAAGATGATACCTTAAAATACATATAAAAATGATACAAATCTATCCAACTGTCTTTTTCATATAATTAATGTATATTTTATCTATTATATTCTCCGCTTTTGTGCATTTCTACTATTTTGTTCTTTAACTCTTTACTGCTATTAATATCTTTGTATCTATTTCTTTATCTGTCAGTTGATCTGTGAAGTGATGCTACTTGAATTAACACAAAGCTGTCACAAATCCAGTTACATATGTTTTTGAATGAAGAAAAGGAGATAGAATGAGTTGTTTTAAGAAAACGACTAATGAAAAAATGAGAATGGTGAATTTAAGTCGACCATAGTTAACATGTATAATTTTTCAAGAATTAAACAAAACAAAGTAAGATATCTCAAAAAATTAACTCATTCACCAGCTTGAGAAATTTAATGACCTAATTATTAATGAATTCTCAATAAGTATGTAGAAGATTCACCCAGTTAGTGCTAGTTGTGACACACAAAAAATAGATGGTTGAAGTGATGTATTGTACAGAAGTGTTGGAAAGTAGTTGAAGACAGCTTGAAAAGAAACCCTGGACTGGCGTTTCGTGCCATTTGACACTTATCAGCAAGATTTACTTGTAGTCTCGAAGGGACTGATACTCCCTGGCTGATACGATATCCTGACACTCAGCATTACAGTCAGAGACGATACCACTGAGCTATCAGGGCCATGAAAGACCTGTTGTAGGACAAGGGTGTATTTACAACTGTCTGGTTAATAAGTACTGATAAATGTCGTGTTTGCCGAGTCCTTCTTGTTGCTGGTCGGATTGTAATGATCAAGTTGTAATGTGGACTTACTATACATGACATCGGTTACCACTCAGTGATAAAACAGTTGTAAGAACAGCAGAATGTTTTTTCCGCTGCACAAACTTGAGACGTCAATAGTAAAAGACATGAATATGCTACAGAGATTTTAACTATTGATGATTTCAGGGTACCTAGGTGAGAATAAATGATTTTGTACGTAGAGGCAGTTACACAAAATTGACTTGGTTCATCAATTCCCAATTTAGATTTATTTATAATTGTTGCAGATAGTAGATAGGAAGTACAGAAACATTGCTTTGTCATTATTAACAAGTAATAACAGGACAAATCTGTAAACTCAGAGAAAGTGACAAACACCTTAAGAGATCTGGACAATATCAATCGGTAATTGAAATGTTCAGGTTGTGACTGATTATCCAAACTAAATGGACGAGATACGTTCCTGTCAACCAAAGGGCGAGTATAATGAGTTGATTGAAATGGTTGGGACATGTGTTACATATGCCTAACCACTGAATACCTCGAAAAGCAGACGGGTAATATAAATGTAGGCTGACAGACAGCTAACCAAATGAAGACATGCTATTAGTCCATGATATTTATGGCAATTCTTGTTATTCTTCAGTAAATCTATTTTTGTTCACTAAATCTATCATTTCAACCTGATGATAGAGTTGTGACCTTCATGAGTACCTTTTTTATGTAACCTTATTAATTATGTTGATGTGTCTTTATACGTGCTTAGCTTATATGTGTGTCTTTTATATTTACTCTAGTTGCTTATCTGTAATTTATACACTATTCGGGTTACGTAAAAATTGACTCACTCTTTAACCACCGATTTCATCTAACACTCTGATTTCTATATTCACTATTTATCTGAAGCGCATATGCATGTATAAAATATATGCACCTCAAATACTTTTGTATTGAACTTTTCATTTCCCGTTGATGTCAACAACGATAACCGATAAAATCTATATGAAGTAAATAAGAACCAATATTTCATTGGCATTATTATTCATCGTTGCTACTAATGAAATCAACACAGTGCCTCAAATCATTGAATGCCAGTCTTAGTCATGTTGATAGATGTAGATTGACTGGAGTGCGCGCGATTCCCTCAATCAGCATGTGGAGACATTGTGAGATGTCGCTTGATATTGGTCACAACGGCGCAGATGCATTCAATCTTTATCTTCCTCTAGATCTTGAGTTTCGAAATTATTTTATACTTCTTATTCCGTGAAATGGTTTTTATCCAATCATATTCTCCATTTCTAATCGTTTTTGTTATCAGTGATACTCCGACCATTTTAATACTAAACTTGGTAATTTCATCTCGATATCCGATAGGATGTGGCAGATTGAGCCGATCCACACATGTTCCAGGCTCTTTGTTGATTATGATTGTCCTAAGAAGGTAACAGGGTTATTTAATTTTCGTTATTGTGAAATTCTTACTGGTAACCACGACCGCTAGTTTTTTTTTCTGGTACGAATTTTCACATGACTTTTGCCCTTTTTCGATTGGTTGTCACTATTTATGGTTTGCTAATTTTCTGTGTAGTTTAAAGTCATGTTTTTGCTACTATGTAGACAGATTTGTACTATTTCGATTTATCTGCTTAAATATCAAGTTTTCTTGCATTCTCGTTTTTTATATTCATATATAACAATGGAATATTGTTGAGATGATATCCACTAGTTCCTGACTTATCGAATCCGTAATAGAACCTGTTCATATCAGAATAAGCTCATCGTCCTTTAATTAGGAACTAATGTAAGCCTGTACTGAACCCCAGTACTCTAAATAACCGTTACATAACGCGTGGGTTCAAAAAGAACAGTAAACATTACCTGTTACTACCCATTCCCACCTCCATCAATTGACTGATTTAGTGAGACCTAGTTATTTCCATACTAATCATTACAACTGTAGAAGATAAATTAGACTAGTTAAAATTAAATAATAATATAGATATATAAGTTTATCAATACCTTGAAATCGTGGAGTTTCTGGATGGGGTAATGGTTTACGTTCACAATTCTCATCAAAACGTTCAGTATGTGGACGATAAAGTGTTCCTGGAGGGAAATAACGCCCACCACAATGAGGTAAAAGAACACATGATCGAATTTTGAGTAGAAATGGAGAAATTTCGGAAAAATTGTACATTGAATTGTTTTATCTGAAATGGAAATAGTTAGAAATGAAAATTTACGAATAATAAACAGATGAAAAAAATCACTAAGTCAGTCTGACACAGCTTTTAAAATTACAGAAAATATTTCTAGTGCAATGATAGATTAATCTGAAAAAATAAACACAACCGACTACTTAGTTTTCAGACTCCCATCACAACTCGTTCAATTACGTAAATATAAAATATTATCAATTTTTTGTAATCAAATAATTATTCTATCAGATAATTTTTTCCGCAGTAACCCAGGTTCGTATCCTGGCAGTGATACCAGCTCCCATATGCCCTGGTACGAACGAGAGTGAGGAGAGTAAGCTCTCCCTCTCGTAATGCTCTCATATGGCCAGCGAATATACAGTCTCTGCCAGGGAAGTCCTACTCACTGCCTTCTCGTGACGGGGGTGTTGTTTACGAAATTGAAAGAACGAAAAGTGAATGTCTGGAGCTGTAACCGGGTCGGTGGACACGGAAAGTTCACCCAGGGGAGTTGGAAAACCCTGATTCTAAACCAATGGTACACATGGGCTCCAGTATCCTGAGAGAACAAATGGCATATGAATCAATCGTCGGTCACCGGCTATCATGGGACGGCATCTCCTCACGATGCTCCACTGCCTTGTGGATCAGACCTTTAGGTCAAAGGCTCCGGGTGTGGCCCTCTAAGAAAGCCACCTGCTTCAGTTTGGGCACCTGGGCAGTATCACATCCCTCACACAAATCAAATGAGATTTGTGTTGCGCATATATATCTGGTGCCCTCTTGTACCAATATTTATGTGTTTAAATAAATAATATCTATCAAATATTATATAATAACTCAACAATTTTTGCGCATAATTAATTTTAAAGTGTCAATTTATCACTTAATATATTATGATAACCCGTTACTCAAGTGTAAATAGTGATTGACCCAACAGTGGAATTCCTTTTATTTCACCTTCACAAACATACGGTACAATAACTAGATTGTCAATCTTGAAAATCTCAAGGCACAAAACTTTGATAACTCACAATTATATATATATATATATATATATATAACTGAAGCAATCACTATTATTCATTAAATTTTCACAAA
The DNA here is from genome assembly GCF_000237925.1 of Schistosoma mansoni. Classification (NCBI taxonomy): domain Eukaryota; kingdom Metazoa; phylum Platyhelminthes; class Trematoda; order Strigeidida; family Schistosomatidae; genus Schistosoma; species Schistosoma mansoni. The sequence goes on along the minus strand of NC_031502.1, from coordinate 34,749,229 downwards.
CACAATTTTATACAATTGATCAATAACTGAGCGGTGACCAATATGATGTTTGTCAAGTTGCAGCTTGACCAGCAGAAACCGGCCAGGATTATAAGGAACTAGATAAACATGACATTGGTCACTACTCAATGCTCAATCCGTTGTGAATATTTAATACCTGCAGGAGGTCAATCGTGACCTGGGCAGCTAAAAAGTAACGTCTCTAACTGTGAAGCCAGATGACATGGGACAGAATCTGCTAGTGAGTAATCCTTTTTTCATAACTACGAGTATATCTCATTAACGGGTTTTAAATAGCATGAGACCTAGTTCTAGGGTTTCCTGTCGACTACCTCCAACCACCTAACACATAGTCTTGTCTTTCTAAAACAAAATTAAAATTAAGACATTATTATTAATAACAATTGTTCTTCATGAAATTAATTTATTGTAAATGTTCTATATCACAATGTAATACACATTATTTCATGATATAAAATTATATAAATTAACTACTTAACAATTATCATCAGATATAATCGAGAGGAAAACATAGGGAAAAAACAGTAAAGGAACGAAAGTCATAATTTCATAAGATCACAAATAATAACGAAATACATTAAAATAACTGCATACGATTAAATAAAACAAGACAGAACAAAAGGAGGAAAGGAAGAGCAGATATTAGCACGTTTATTCACAGTGATTACGATTAAAAATAGTTGGTGAATCAACTACAGATGGAATGAAGAGGCTTAGGAGGTGTTGGCTGATGACCTATTCCACCGGCTAACTTATAAGTTATCAAAGCGATCGTTGCGGATAACCAATCAGTTGCTTCATGTGTATAGGATTCAGCATAAATACGTACCGTGTTTTCTGTACCTGATGGACGAACAAATGCACGTGATGTACCAATTTTACCAACTAATTTATCAGCTTGTTGAACAGCTTCATCGATAGCAATCTTGAAATTGTAAAACACATATATATTGGAAATTAAAGAGTAAATGATAAAATTATAATCATTAACAATAGAATTAAGACCGAACAGACCATAATATACAAGAATTATTTAGACCGAATGACGGTTAAAACCCTTATTACGAAGCTGTAAGTTCTAACAAAATTTCAATGAAAAATTATCCTTTTAGATTAATGTTACATTTCACGATTTAAGTATAATAATTGAGAAAGTAGATTTCAGAAATTCATTTTGATGAATAGCTTACTAATCATTTATCATTACAGAAACCTAAATTTCTTTGAACTTAAAAACAGTTTTCCCCCAGTGATAAGTAAAAGCTACAATTGTTAATAAACACCAGTTTATAATATTAGTTGACTGTTTGAGCTTTATTTTTATTTATTTAAAAACATAAATATTGGTACAAAGGGGAATCAGATATATATGCGCAACACAAATCTCATTTGATTTGTATGAGGGATGTGATACTGCCCAGGTGCCCAAACTGAAGCAGGTGGCTTTCTTAGAAGACCACACCCGGAGCCTTTGACCTAAAGGTCTGATCCACAAGGCAGTGGAGCATCGTGAGGAGATGCCGTCCCATGATAGCCAGTGACCAACGATTGATTCATATGCCATTTGTTCTCTCAGGATACTGGAGCCCATGTGTACCATTGGTTTAGAATCAGGGTTTTCCAACTCCCCTGGGTGAACTTTCCGTGTCCACCGACCCGGTTAATGCTCCGGACATTTGCTTTTCTTCCCCTCAATTTCATGGAGAGCACCTCCTGCTCGAGAAGACAATGAGTAGGACTTTTCTGGCAGTGACTGTATACGCGTGGCCATATGAGAGCATTACGAGAGGGAAAGCGGACTCCTCTCACTCTCGGCCGTACCAGGGCATTTGGGAGCTTCGAAATGTCAAACGATATATATATATATATATGTCAAGGTTATGCTGACAGATTTTAAACAGTTCTGATATATACGTACATTATCAAAAGACTAAATGTAATTAAATAGTAATTTACATTTTATATTAGTTCTACATAATCTATGTTTGTACATCCATGCGGTTATGTTATGTCGAATTGTGTACAAATATGTCAGTTTCCACGCTGATTATCACTGACTGACTCGACCACCCGATAGTCATAATAGAGAGCAACCAAGCAAGCAAATAACATCTAACTATACAGTTCGAGTTTATGAATGACTTATATATTGATATAGAGCAAAATCCTGACCACATATCAATCGAATTAAGAAATTACTATACGGGAACAACCATTTTATGAGTTAAAAAGGACTGACTGATAGGTCTGTTATACACTACAAATAATTTCGGAAAGCTAAAGCACACTACAATGACCTATGTCAAATAAAGGCTTGGAAGTAGCTGGATGAAAAAAACATAATAGTTTAATTATTTAATAACTATACAACAAAATTATAAGCAATAACTTTAGATAGGACTGTTTCGAAAATTTACTTTTGCCGAATATTTATCCCGACATAGCACTTTGTAATCCTAGTTTGTGTATGTATGGTACACAACTTTTTAGCTAATGCAGAAAAAATCTCGATGATGATGATCGGTTTAGACTCTTACAAATCATTGCCGTAAGTTACTTTTCTAGATTAGTCACTACAAGTCAATCTTAGATAGATATCTTATTGGTAGATAAGCGGGTCAATAAGTTTTCTGTATTTTACACGTGTAGTGCCTGAACACTCAGTTGGGGGAAACCTATTTATTGTTTAATGCAAAATTACACAGTGCATTCTTAAAATATGAAAACCATACATTAAATACATTATTTGCACATCTTATTTCAGTTGTTCTTTACATGTTTCACGATTCCTTCAATTCTATTGTTATTAAAATCGCCCTCTGTTTCCCTTCTTGTTCTCTCCAATTCAATTTCTCAATCTTCTGCTGACAGGTATTCCGATTGGTGCTACATACTACATATATCTGTCAACATAAGTAGCATACATCGCATATACATGAACTGTTCTATGGTAATCTATGAAAATAAGATTTAATACTTATTCAAATGATGAAAGATCTAGGGTCGGTAGCAGTTTATAAAAAATATCTCAGAACTTGCTTAAATAAATAGAATAACTGAGTTTACCCCTGATTTAACATTAACTACTCTGAGTGTTTATATCATATGTATATTCCTCATTTACTCTGGCATATATATATATAACTTTAAATTTACTATAAAAACATTTCCAGACATATGTTACAAAGATCCATGGGATGACATTCCATAACTTTAACGGATAAATGATAAAATTATTTAACATAGATAAAAAGTGTTATTTATTTATTTGGACACATAAATATTGGTACAAAAGGACACTGAATGCGCCACACAAGTCACTTGATTTGTGTGTGGGCTATGATGCTGCCCGGATGCCTAGACCGAAGCATGTGGTCTTCTTAGGGAGCCACACCTGGAGCCTTCGACCTAAAGGTCTAGTCCACAAGGCAGTGGAGCATCGTAAGGAGATGCAGTCCCATAGTAGCCGGTGACCAACGAGTGATTTATACTCCATTTGTTCCTACAGGATCCTGGAGCCTATGTGCACCATCGGTTTGAAATCTGGGTTTTTCAACTCCCCTAGGTGGATCCTTCGTATCCACCAATCCGGTCAATGCTCCGGACATTCGCTTTTCAACTTCTTAATTTCATGGAGAACACCCCCGCTGCGAGAAGACAGTGAGTAGGATTTCCCTGGCAGTGGCCGTATGCATGTGAACATGTGAAAGCATTTATATATATATATATATATATATATATATATAGAGAGAGAGAGAGAGAGAGAGGGATCACTATGGAGACAATTTTATTACTTAAAATAATTAATCAGTGTAATTAAACTAGACCTTGACAATAAAATTGATAGATTTACTTGTAATTCAATTGGACTTGTTACACGTCTTTCATCCCATGTAACTTTTATAAGATCACGGTTAGCTACAGTAACTTTTAATTGTTTCGATGGTAAATCAGCATACATTGAAAACCAATTAACAAATGACCAATTTAACCAGGCTAATGTATATTCCACTAAGAGAATATCAGTTATAGCATCACCAATTGAAGTATTAGTTAAATCAATAAATGTACGAAGTGGATTATTCACATTTAGATTTTCTGCAAAGTTTAAAATATGTTTAGAAAACAATACAGTTCCATGTCCATTAGCCTATTCCACAAAAATAATATATCAAAAAGGAGAGATAAAAAAAACACAAAAAAAAGAGAATGAATAAATATTTGGGGAACAAAAATGAGTTAAATGAAATGAAATTCAACACAAAGTTATTGTTTGTTTAATTACTAGTATATTTAATGTGTAAGTCCAGCACAGCAATGGGATCTATTTGGCGATTCAATATCAGTATCCATTTAAGATGGATACATGGTAAAATATATCGATTAAGTGAAATTTTAAATATTTACTACGTGAAATTATGAACTGTTATTGAAAAACCGAAAAACACATTGGACACAAGCTAGACAGCAAAGGCTAGATACGTAAAAGATGCTGATCTACTCCAGACACGAAGAGGAAAATGCAACACACACTCAGGGAGTTGCTCTAACGCTGTCCAGAGAAGCACGAAATGCACTTGTAGGATGAAAATCTCAGCGATTCAGAATCATCAAAGCATCATTCAAAGTAAAGGAGGGGATCACAATGAATGTTATCCAATATTATGCACCCACCAATGATGGCAACGACAACGACAAAGATCAGTTCTATGAAAGGCTGCAAATGATCACAGCGAAGTGCTCGAGAAAGGACCTCACCATCCCGATGGGAGACCCAAACGCCAAAGTCGGAGTGGACAACATCGGATATGAAGATATCATGGGACGACATGGACTGGGATAGAGAAATGAAAATGGGGGGATTCGCAAATCTAAGTGCATTAAACAAATTGGTTATAGGAGGTACAATATTTTCACACAAACGCATACACAAAGCTACATGGATTGCGCCAGACACCACCACAGAGAACTAGATAGATCATATCTGTATCAACAAAAAATTCCGAAGGAAAATGGAAGATGTGAGAACCAGGAGAGGAGCTGACATAGCTTCAGATCACCACCTGGTTATTGCCAAGAGGAAACTAGAGCTAAAGAAACACTGCACAACTGAAAAAACAGCATTACAAAGGCTCAATACAGCCTTCCCTCGAGATACTGACAAACTCAACCAATTCAAGATAACTCTCAACAACAGGTTCCAAGCTTTACAGGATCTACTGAAAGAACAAGAAACTACGATGGAGGACAACTAGAAAGGGATCAAAGAAGCATTAACTTCAACGTATCAGGAGGTTCTGGGTTGAGAGAAACATCAACATAAAGAATGGATCTCTATTAAAACCCTGGACAAGATTCAAGAAAGGAAGAACAAAAAGACAGCAATTAACAACAGTCGAACACGAGCAGAGAAAGTCAAGGCACAAGCAGACTACGTAGAAGCAAACAAGCAAGTGAAGAAGAGAATTAAAGCTGACAAGCAGAAATACATGAGAGTACTAGCAATGATGGTGGAAAAAGCTGCAAGAGAATGGAATATAAGACAGCCATATGATACGATGAAGAAACTAGCAGGGAGATATAGTAAACCGGAGAGACCAGTCAAGGACAAAGAAGGAAAGACAATCACGGAGATTCAAGAACAGAGGAAAAGATGGGCAGACTACTTCGAGGAACTGCTGAGTAGACCAGCCCATGGAATTCAACGGACATCTAGGCAGCACACACAAACCATCCTATAGATGTCACTCTACCAACGACCGAAGAAATCAAGATTGCCATCAGACAAATCAAGAATAGGAAAGCAGCAGGACCTGACAATATACCAGCTGAAGCACTGAGGTCAGACATAGAAGTAACTGCAAACATGCTTCACCTTCCATCCACGAAGATTTGGGAGGAGGAACAAGTACCGATGAACCGGAAAGAAAGATACATCATCAAGATAAGAAAGAAAGGAGATCTGAGCAAATGTGAGAATTACAGAGGTATCACACTGTTGTCAGTACCAGAAGTTCTCAACAGAGTGTTGCTGAACCGGATGAAAGATTCTGTAGACGTCCAGCTTCTAGATCAACAGGCTGGATTCCGTAAGGATCGGTCATGCACAGACTAAATTGCAACACTACGGATCATCGTTGAACAATCAATTGAACGGAACTAGTCACTATACAGCGTGGACATAAGAACATTGTGGAAACTTCGACAATATGGTGTACCTACGAAAATCGTCAACACCATACGGCATTCCTACAATGGACTACACTGCAAGGTTGTACATGCAGGACAACTGACAGACTCATTCCAAGTGAGAATCGGAGTCGGACAAAGCTACTTACTCTCCCCCTTTCTTTTTCTTCTGGTGGCTGATTGGATTATGAAGACCTCCACATGTGAAGGGAAGCATGGAATAGAATGGACAGCTCGGAATCAGTTAGAAGATTTGGACTTCGTAGATGAACTAGCCCTCCTACCTCATACACACGAACAAATACAGATGGAGACAACTAGTGTAACAGCAGTCTCTGCATCAATAAGCTTCAACATACACAAAGGAAAAAGCATGATTCTCAAATATAACACGGAGAACGCCAAGCTAATCACACTTGATGGCGAAACTCTGGAGGATGTAGGAACATTCACGTACCTGGGAAGCATCATTGATGAACAAGGAGGATCTAATGCAAATGTAAAGGCGAGGATTAGCAAAGAAAGGACAGCATTCCTACAATTGAAGAACATATAGAACTCAAAACAACTGTCAACCAACATCAAAGTCACAATCTTTAATACAAACGTCAAGACAGTTCTACTGTACGGAGCTGAAACGTGGAGGACTACTACAACCATCATCAGGAAGGTACAAGTATCTCTAAACAGTTGTCTAAGCAATACTCACTGGCCGGATACCATCAACAACAAGTTTTGTGGGAGGAAAAACCAGCTTCCAGCTGAAGAGGAAACTAGGAAAACACGTTGGAGGTGGATAGGACCAAAATTAAGTAAATCACCAGTGTGCATCACGAGGTAAGCCCTAACTTGGAGTCTTGAGGGGAAGCGGAAAAGAGGAAGGCCAAAGAACACATTACGTCGGGAAATAGAAGCAGATATGAAAACGATGAATAACAACTGGAAAAGATTGCCCAGGACAGGGTTAGATGGAGAGTGCTGGTGGGCGATCTATGCTCCTCCACGAGGGGTAAAAGGAGTAAGTAAGTGTATACAAAAAAATATTGGAACTGAAGGTAAAGAGTGAGTGCATCTGAGTGATTGTAACCGATTATGAGTATCATCAACCAATGTCTTCAACCACTGATCGCGGTTATTGTGCAGGGCTCAATCAGGTAATCCACATTTACCAACATGGTTCGCACCAGTAGTCAGTGGGTTAAGGGACTGACCCCACATTTTGATCTGGTCGCTGTTAACTTTCTTCTAACCTACTTAAACACTAAGTGAAAATGCACGTCAATATAGGAAATGATTAGGTATATGTGACACATTTAATTTGAATAGAATGATGATTTCTTCATTGAAATAGTTAAGAAAAATCCATTCATTAAACATGGAAATGCGCATGATATGTTTGTGGACATTGTACGAATATTGTTAGCAATAACATTGGACGTATTTCCTCTCACATAACCGAGCAATAAATAGTATCACTAATCAACGTTAGAAAAACTACTGGGGGAATTTAAAAAGTGGGTGGATAAGTGTTTCGTATTCTGAAAGCGCAACAAACTTTAAAAACCAGCTTAACGATATTTTCACAAGGCATAAAACACAAACCGGTTAATGTTTGTTAACAATAATTTTTTTCAACTAAATAGTAATGAAGAAAACATACACCAATCAAAAGGCTAAAGATGCTCAAAAATTTTTATTAGAATTACTACACATTTATTCTTCGAATAGTCACCATTCTAAGATTATCTATTACTAACTGAGGTCGGATAACCTTTGTGTTAGAATAAATACTGTTTAAGCAGTGTATCAATAATTTTGGACCGGAAATTTTAACCTTACTTTCATAAAGTTATTACTAATTGATGCTTTTCGTATTTTCGATTAACGTAACGTTAGCGAAACCTTATCCAGTGGAGAATGTAGTCTGGATACTAAAACTAAACGATGAGACATCAAGGGCCGCGGAGTTTAATGTTTTTAGCAGCCATACATTAACTAAGTACCCAACAAAACTTGAAAGGACTCAGACTCTTTCCAAGTATCGTTAATAAATTGTTACAAATAACTTGGAGATAATTTATCCAGATTCAAATTTTAAAGGAGGTATGAGTTTTCTACGAAAATAGTTGTGGGTGCACCTTCCTGATGATTATCAGGAAGATTGAAACACGGGTGAATAGAATATTACGCTAAATACATTGAAATGTTAAACTTCAGTTATTGCAATACCAGATCGAAATTAAAGTTATAAATGATATAAAAATTTATTACCTCAAAATAAATCCCAAAATCAAAACTTTGTGCTGCATGATGCAAATGTTTTACTCCAGTTGGAACACAAACTACTGATACATGAAGATGTTCAGTTAAATAACGTGTAGACGCAGAATTTGCATAGGCTGTCTGTATGACTCCGATAGTTAAATTACGATCGGAAGATACTGATTTGAGAACTTTAACAAGAAAATGAGCAAAAAGACATGATATACGATCACCATCCAGAAGTTCAACTTGTTGAGCTACAGCCCCAGGTAGATGTAATTCTTTCACGTCATTATTTAACCTATTATCATCACCTGAAGATGGTGAATAATGCGTAAAAATTGGTCGAAAATAGATTAATCTATCAGCATCTCCATCGATTGTTGCCCATCTATCTGGATACATGATAGACTGTTCATTCGGTGGAGTTAACTTTGGTGCATTTAATGTAATCTGTTGAACAAATAAGAAAACGCAGCATAGATATAACTAAGAAAAACATAAGACAGCTATTTAGAAATACGAACAATGGTTGTTGTTCATAACTTCAATGAAGTGAAGAGTTAAAACAATTTATTAAGGTTCCGTATATATCAGTAAAAATTCAAAGAACCTAATATATGGAAAAGTTAGGCTTGTAAACACAGAAAAATATGTTAGGCGGTTGAAAAGTAATTGACCTGTAGCTATAAATATAGATTTTATGTTAGTTAGTAGTCTCATCAGCAAGACAGATTTATAATCTTGAGGAAATTTGTGCTTCTTGAGAGATCTGAGCGAGTGTCACCTAATATCCCGAGAATATAAATACACATACAAAGAGTACGTCTATTGACAACACAAGAAATTATAGATATTTATCATATTCCTCAACACGCTTCACCACTAAACACAATAATAAATATTTAGAAATAAAAAACTATCAACTCATCCTCAATTAGAAAGATTTTAATTGAATTCCCATTATTTTTACACTTTCCAATAAAATAAGAAACGACTAATTTCACACTGCTTATGTAAATACAAAGATTTGATTATGAAATTCAATTCGACTACAATACGCACATGACTGACAGTTGGTATATTGTAATACGTGTCATTTTATAAACTAAAAGCTCTGCATTTTATACGGAGCCTGTTCAAATGTTGAACAAATATTTAATTAACAATTAAATGGTAAAGAATAAAACAAGTTCGGCTACCGATTGTTTTTATTTCATTATCAAATACAACCGAAGTACTTCGACTAATTAGATTCCGCTAGCTTTAAGTAGCAAGAAGATGTATGTATGAGTGTTTAGTCATTACACGTGTTGACCTACAAACAATAAGTGTGAATATAAAACCAAATATGTTTATAGAGTAACTAAAAGAAATTCTACAGAACTTCCAAATTACACTTTCAAAAATTTTAACTTAGTGTTTATATGTTCAGATGACAATAAGTATCATTAGCTTTGATGAAAGTGTGACCAACGACCTGTTATCATCAAGAGTTTAAAATTATAGCCAACACAAACGAAATATCAACAAGTTATACAAACTAAAGTACCACATGAAGATAGTTTTTGGAAGGAGGATTCGCTACAACGAACAAAGCTAAATGTACTGTTATAGAGACGCTAGTTTCCTACTTAGCTTACACCGTTTCTGTATGTTAGTATGTGGGCCTAGTTCAAAGCCAAAACATATGACTTTTAATCAAATGAGACTTCCATCAAATTATACCCAAAATGTATCTATTTTCCGATATCCAAGTCATGCATATTATGAGGTGAAAAGTTCAAATTCCACTTTATCTAACCCCTGATTTAATATGGTTTGTAGCACAATATGCAAATGTGATTTTTGCTAAATATTATTTGTAAAAGCAAAAATGGACATACAAATAGCTTACTTTAACAAAATCAGCCCCACAATTTTGATTAAGTAACTCTTTATTCTCTGTCTCTGTATTATATAAGTGTAATATTAATCTACGTGGACCTTTGACAGATGAAAAATATGCACGAAAACGTTCTAAAACTTTAGAACCAACACCATGTGCACAATCTACATTTAAATGTATTGACTCAGCACAACTTTGTAAATTTTCTAACGCGGTGGTGAAACGTTCAGCAAAATGATGAACGTAAATAGTTTCTAAATCAACAAGTTGGTTGGAACATAGGTTACCAATTGAATTCTGTAATTTCATAAGGAATGGAAAAATAGAACGGTGAGATATAACACAGAAATAACACCAAGAACTATCTAATTTAAAATATTAACTAGTCTTACGTCTAGTTTAGAGCTTCCGTCCATTTAAGTGAAAATTTCACATGAAAATACAAGTTATCACTGAAAAACACCACAAAAAGAAATATAGCGCAACGGAAGAAAAAAAGACTACACTATTCAGCTATCATATGTCTCATATAACTTTTACGAACTTTAATGATCACATGACATAATACGTCGCCTTTGTGATACTTTTATCTTGCCAAATTGGTTAACGATATCAACTCTCATGTGAGACTAAATTTGTATTTTCAAAAATGTATATTTCTAATTTCACAGACTGAATGCAGCAATTCCAGTGTGAACCGTTATAAACTGTGTCACTAATTTTCGTATCAAAACATTCTGAAGCTTACAGACTCTTAATCACCAGAGAGAGTGAGCAATGAACTAGTTAACAATCTTGAGTACACTTACTCTGATTCATTATGACCTCTTTTAGGTTTCCTATTGGAGGAAGATAGATATCATGTAATAACATACCTAGGTATCATGAGAAGCAAATAATTCAGTCAACAAACTTGAAGGTTCAACTCGCTTGAGTTTGAACTCCTTATCTGAGAGCAACACATTGAATCCTATAATTTACTAAAATTCCAAACTTACTCATCCCATTTGCTTGGCTAATCAATGGCTATTATTACCTTCCAGTCTCTTTGTCTTCTTTATATTGCTCCCACAAACAGTCAGCTATCAATATTATTTTGCTTTACACGTTTACTAATTTCATCACTTCACATAATATTACATCAGGGAACTAGTTAAATTATACCATCCTACCGAATCAATAGTTTTGTAGATATCTTCACTCAGTATTTAAGATTCTTTCTGACTGATGATCAAGTCAATAATATTATAGAGTAGAATGATGTTGTATGAACAAAAATATACGCGAAGTATTCACTCATTCTGATGAAACTTGTTTCGACAAAGGAAACCAATAACTGCTGGTTCATTTTTCCTCCTTTTTAAGTTAGCTAGCAAACAGATCACGTTATTAGTAGTGCACAAGATAACACATACACAGACCTTGATGGCTTAATAAGTTATATAAAAGTCCTGTAAATATCAAAGTTTTATTACCCTTACAAACATAAATGAACAATTAAAACTGTGTGTTATCACTGAGCCGTTTTAAAAGTCATCCAACGTTGGTAGTATGATACAGTCTAGACAAGTAACTTCATTATTCCTAACAGTTCAGATTCTATTCTCAAACACTACACTAGTGACTTAACAATAACACATTCTGTATAATAAACTAGTAAATTATTCTGAAAATAAATAAAGTAGAAATGTACGACTCTAAAGAACGACTAAGCCAAAAAACGATATTGTGAAAATTTTTAAAATGTTTTCAAATGTGAGTTGGCCAATCCCAGTGACTCACAATATATTGAACAAAATAATGAAGTTGAGGAGTTGTCACCAGTCCAAGTTCATGGCAGATGCCATGCATAACATTAACACCTTGTTTAACTTCATTTGCTAAAGCTGGAGAACTTTCACGAGTGTCAAAGCCCAAAACAACATGGGGTAGCTGATCATCTGAAAGACAGGATGAAAAGCTAAACAAATTATGTCTCATAAGGAATACACACTTGAACTTATATTTGGAAAAGAGGTGGATAAAATTACTTCAAACATGCAACTATACTAAATCAGTAGGAATAACCAAGCAATCAGCCTGTATATGAACTCACTGTGCAACCACATAAGAATAGTATTTTGGCGACAAACAAAAGAGAAACCCGACATAAGAGTTTAAATCTATGTAGGACTAGTCAATTACCTTTCAAACGCTGGTTTTAAATATAAAAAGCCTCACATCATCTACTTAGGTATCTGCGAATTTTAGCAATTATTTTTAACTTGAGCCGTGTACATACAGTTACGATGGAATGGATACCGAATAACTTCATGCAGAAACATCACACGTCATCAGCAAACTAGGCATTAACTTAATAAAAGTAGAAAAAACAAGATTTTTGGAGGAGATTTACTTTCATTTGCTTGAGAATACTACAGAAAAAATAGCTACTATTGAAATGTGAAGATTGGATTAATATTAAGCAAGTGGTACCAGTTGATCCCACGATTGACAAATCTTTTCAAACGGTTAATTTTATTGAAGTATTAAGGTAATCAAAGATACGAAGTAAACTTAAGTGGTCTTTTTTGAAGCCAAAACGGTAACGAGTCTTATCATAGTTTTCATCCACCTTTTTAAATAAATGGTAGTTGTTTAGGATACAAATACGCTGAACGAAACTGGGAGTGAAGAGATGAACCAACGTTATTCGTTCATGAAGTTATGAACTGTATGATCTAAGAGGAAAGATAAAGAATCTCTGGAACAGATTGGCAAGATGGTTATAATCTAAAGCTCATAATAAATATGATTTACAGAAAAACGTAAGGGCTCGGATTCACTCGCTGAATTACAACAATTATCAGTAGCTTACTAAATATTATGACACTAATAGTTCCTCCTAACTAACAAGTGTTCCATGAAAGTACAAATAATGTGTAACAATCCCTAATTTGCTTTACACTACATTTGTGAATAAAGGATTACATAAAACAGGTTGTTGAGATGAGAAGCTAGATTGCAAACGGCAAAGTTAGCCTATAAAACAGGTCATACCTTGGAAGTTGCAGCAATGTTCCGATAACCATTTAGAGATAGATTCATCGCGGCAATTTATAAAACTGACCACAACTGGTTCCCACTCAGCATCCAACATACCTCCATGAGGATCAACTAACTTCATACCGTTGTCACATGGTGGGTTGTGAGAAGCAGTTATCATTATACCCACTGCCCTACATCGCTAAACAGATTGGTTAAAAATTGCATCAGTACCAAGTTTAATGATCTGATACATGCCAATATTCCTAATCGAATCGCTACACCGCCCAATTTATCAGCGGGGAGACGAAACCCGGCAGTGCCATAAGACAACAATGACGAATCAGTGATTTTGAAACCTTGAAGAAGGGTTCCAAGTTTTTGAAAGCGTTCATCTAGAGTCATATGTTCTGAAAAAGATAAGTAAATAACAAAACGTAGGCTTGGAAAACGAAAAATAAGAAAACATCACCACCCTGTCAAAGTACACTTAGGTGGAAGACTGCAATTTACGTGAGGGATATGAAACAATGACTAAATATTTTGATGGATTTAAAGCCTTACCATAGGATCTCTTTACAAAGTCAAAAACGGAAAAGTGGATGAGAAAAAAATGTTGTGTAGACTGGTACAATATATGACAGTACTGACACCATGACTGCAATAAATTAGAATTAAGCAGGTTACATTTGCAATATCATAAACGTGGAACAGAAAACGGAGTGGTGAATAATGCACTAATTGAGTCTTTACTTATAAATCTGGTTGGTATTTATTTTTTTGCAAACTGTCATACAAAATCAGAACGCTACTAAACATTATACACACAATATATTAATAACACTTCGTAGGTAAGGGAATATATGGACAGGCGATCAAACCGCTTCAAGTTAACAATGATTACAACGAGTGAGTTGACAAGTTCAATCATAAGACCTAATTTTGGAGTAGTTTGTGGATTGTTCGTTTAGATAACGGCTATGGCTAGCCGTCCCAAAAGACAGTCAAAAAACACTTTTCTGCAAAGCCCAGACCTAATCAAAACAACACTCTACTTTGTCTAGACCTCACCAAAAATTTAAAACGGTGGAGCTAAATAATTATGTAAGAACCAGCCATTATTATACATATCCTACTGAAAACTGCATTTAAAAGAGTATGTGTTCGAATATGATTATTCAAGCGGTCCGAAATCAGCCAGTTAAATCATGTTTAGGTTGAAAACTGGCAAGACCGAAAAAGCACATGGCTAAACAGATCGATTTCACTTACTGATCGTGAAATTTTCACATTATAAATAGGTTTGTTATCACTGTACGTTGTATTTTATTTGAGTCCGAACTCTCAATCGAAGTAAACCGAATACACTAAAGTAAACGCACTGAGGAACTTTGTGAATCTGACCGTAGTTTATCTGAGCCTAGTTTTTAAAGTAAACTTTTATCTTCTTTGTAATCACAACTTATTCTCAAAGTTTTTTTTTAACTTCCTTATATTGAGAAAACGGAACTTGAGTACGCGTTCACGAAAACTAGCATTGATATATTACTCCCAGATATTTTCTTTCATTCGAAAACATCAAACGAACGTAAAAACAGGTTTTCTACATCAAACAGACAACATCAAACTACCTACAATACTCCAACGTAGTGTCGACCTTGCTTACAGCTTAGGCGCCAATTTTTTGAAGGTCTTTATGTGATAAACGTTTTCCACTATATCCAATAAAAAATATATTTGTCATAAGCTTCCGTAAACCAATTGATTTATTTGCGCTGGCTTCTTGTCATTTCAGTAAGGTTCTGTGTACTTAGCAATGTTCCATGGGTGCTAGTCTCGCCTCTCAACTGAATCAATTTCAGTCAATTCGGTAATTATTTGTGGATCTGTGTATCTCGTAATTTCAGTGAGTGCGTCTGACTCAGAACAGTAAAGTTTCTAAATTTCAGCAGCTATCGCACTGTCAGGGTGGAGGTCTGTTCAAACAACAAAGTGATTATTCGAGTTTCAAAAATGATAAATCAGTTAATTAGTTGGGAATGTTTAGGAAGACGGAATTGGAAGGATATGGGGGAAACCGGAGATGATAACAAGGAGGATAGGAGTCATTCACTGATGTGAAGCAATACTAACCATGGTGTATTGTGGGATATACATCAGACATCGTTGGTCCAAATGGGAGATGATAATCTATAGATCACTACGTACCTCAGTTTAACCTGCCCCGTTAGCGGGCCCGTAGTCTCCATCTTCCTTACTGTGGACTGTTGCTTTTAATGAACAGGATTCGCCTTTTTCTACGTTCCTGACTTTGTAAAAGTGGCGTAGTTTGACTAAAGTGATACTACTCATCCTTGCACTATTTATCAAAGGCTGCACTACTTTCTGATAAGCTAATCGCCGACACAGGAACGTTAGACAAAGTCATGGAGTTTTACTTAACGTCTTTATCCTTCACTTTTGACGTTTTAGAAGGTAATTGTTCGCCATTTTCTTTCCCAATACTGACCCATCGCTCCTTACTGTTCAACAAATACCGGGGTATCAGCAACAGTCGGCAATTTCATTGGTGTATGAGCTCGATTTCACACGACAATAGTCACATGTTTGGTTGTATCTGTCCCTAAAGATTTGGACATACTGTTCAGGTTTGATACAGTTGCTACCAGTGGGATTTTATGTCTCTATTTTTAAGTTCTGTTTGTATGTACTGTGTGTAAACATACAACAACGATGGACATGACTGACTTTATTACAAACCCTTAGTAATACCTACGTACTGCTGTACCATGTTGACAGTGAACCTGGCCACTGCACAAATCACATCCAAATGATGGATCTTTTTCCAAGCAAATGACGAGCATGCGATATGATTATCGTTTTTGTACTGCTTCTCTCTAAAAGTCAGCATCACGGGCAGTTTGGGACGCCTTTTCCCGTGTTTCTTCTTTACTTGCTTGTCCTACAAGTTGTATTGATCTGATCAGAAGTGTGGTCTTGACAACTAAATTGCAGAATCGGTTTCGGTGTTTGAGTTGAGTGATTTGTGTTCTACATATTATCCTGAGGTTCATTATCTTTTCCATAATTCTGTTACTAGAAACGGTGATTTTCGACCATTGAATTAATACTTTACCTCTGCCAGTAGTCCTAGTTATAGCGTGAGTACTGATGACAACGCTAATACTGTGTACGCTATTGAATGAACTAAAAGTAAAATGTGAAACAATTTAAGGATGAAGTATAGAAGTTGAAATTTTCGAAAGAGGAAAGTAAGAGATAGGTGAATAAATGCTACTCGAAAGTGAGAAACAAACTAGGACTTAGATGACACTTAAATTTGCAACGCTACTTCTGTCCATCCTGTCAAAACGACTTCACGTGGGTCCAGTACCTTACCCACAAGTCCTTTGTACATAGATCTAACGCATGGTGATTGAACCTTGGTATAGTTTTTCTTGTCAGAATTGTTAAATATAAAGACATGTTAGAGGAAGAGCGGATATTTCTGGCTGTCGGTGAGAGCTCGACGGGGTCACATTTCAATCAAAGAGCGCGCGGAAAACCTTACGTTGATATTTTTTTATTTATACAGTTACATATCTATAGTATCCAAGATGTACTCCATACATGAATAAATAGAATCCTCTCTTTACTTGACGGGTGGAATGATTGAATGAATAACAGTTATGAATTATTCCCGGTTGTGACATCATTTCTGAAAGTAATGATGAAAATAATGGTACATCTAACCTGATAACTTCGAAACTGTCTTACCTAAGTTCATTGTTTCGTGATGAACACCACAATTTATCAAAAATATACTTATATCAGCACTAGACGGATTAAAAAGCAAAAATTATCGCCGATTGCGAGTTTGTCACGGGATAGATAGCTGTTATTTGCTTTTCATTCATTGGATTTTGCATTATCAGCCGCCTGTCTGAGATACCCATTCAGCACATGCTGCTAACCATATAATTCATCTTAGCCTCCTATAACTGCCTGCAAGTATTTTCGACATCATCTCTTCATGGATCTCCGGATTCTGAAACCTAATTTATACAAATGTCTGTCCTCACGATGTCCCACAATTCATCATAAATCACTGAATCTCCTTGAAGTAATATCTTTTTGTGCCATGGACTGAACTTATAGATCAACCGTATAAACACTCTTCTGTTAGACATTTCAACAAAAATAACACTATGACAAATGGTAAAAATTTTCGGGTTGCCGAATTCAACAGAATTTTCTCCTGCACGAAATGTGTGCTCTTCAATGGAATTTGTTTATTAATTTTTAATAATGTTGTATAATATACTTTTGCGTCCTATGATGGAGCATTTGATTTCGCCCTCATTTTCGGATGTATATTTTCTGATTGTTACCTGATTACGACGTTTAATAAACTGAGCATCACCTCTTTTTCCTCTGACTCTGTAGGAATAGTCCGAACCCATCATTCTGTTGATTTGCAACTCTACGTTTTTTTAGCAGTCTCTCGCTTGATCAATGTGCTTCCTACTCCCGGTACACTTCACCTGTTTCTGGTTCTCAAAATACACTCGACCGATATAGTAGAGCGAATCTCTAAATTTGAAAACCATTGCAGCTAAAAAAAAGCTTCCAAAATAGATCTGTCTCTTGTCCGCGAGAGACAGATTCTCCTGATCGGTGTTGGCACCACAACACCAATGTTACATTGTATAACTATAGTTAACTGTGTTATTGGTACTGCTGTAATAATAGACCTAATCCTAAAATTGTAGATATGCCATGATGTAACTACTTAATCTATAAGATCCTTAGTGAAAGTCACATCACTGTCTATATTGACTCGTCTTATCGTAATCATAACCTGTATATGATGAACACATCTGGGCCTTTAGAAATTGCAGAAAAGTCTGAGGTTTTTCCGGCCTTAAACCTTCTGTCATGATAAATCTTTCAAAAAGTTTCCCTGACGCACGCATCAACAACAAACGTAGCCGGCGGAAATGACCGTCTGTTGTCACCTCATCAACTCTGGAGAATGAGTAAACTTTCTTCCAGGTGAATATTAACAACCGTCTACAAGAACAAGTCATCTTGCAGGCGGCGAACGGATAACCGACCGTCACATACGTTAGGAGATATGTTAATCTCATCGTGAGTTTGCACAAAACAATCCACTAGATTTTCTTTACGGCAGACGTTTCTTCGCTAATCATTAGTACAGACCTGACACAGCACTATAACCTACTTATAGACCCAAGCAAATGGGAATTTTTGGAGCTTCATTTTCTGGTTTTAGGTTATGTTCAGTCAAGGTTAAGCAAAAAAACGAATCTACACATTTAACGGATACTCGATAACTACCATGAACCTGATAAAGCACGACCGAAGCTGCAGTATGTTATCAGCTGTGTCACACAACATATCACGACCACAGGACCACTTTTATTTTTAAAAGCGCTCAGACTAGCTCCCAAAAAGTCGAAATCGGTCAAGAATGAGTTGATGATATGATGGACTTGAAAAGCATTCCACATCCAGCAGTCTATGAGCAACTCTCCTGTATATGGTCTCTTGAATGAACAGAGTTTGGCGCCCAACTGATGATTATTGTCGACTTGATGCTAAAACCACTCCCGATAGTTACCACTTGCCACACATTCACAACCTGACACTTACCTTAGGAGGCACAACTGTTTTCTCGAAAATGGATCTGATTCAACTGTGAATCCAAATTTCTTTAGCTTCAGATGACATTTTCAGCCTTTTCAGAGGTACGTCGACGACGTACTCACGGATCGTAACTTTGTGCGCGCGTATGTTGCTGGCTTTTTTATGGCAGATCCTGGAACAGAAACTTATCTCCAGAAGCCGGACCTTGTTTTCCAAAGACTTCAAAACATGGAGTTTACGTAGACAACATAAATGTCATACCAGAACTAACTCCATCCACTTTCTCTAACCGAATATTGACACTAGATATCCTACCAATGCAAAGCGAAGTGGCAGCCACTGTGGCTTACAGGGAACCGGCCACAACGAAGCAATTACGCACGTTTGGATGACAGCTTGCCTCATTATTAAAGAAACTATCGCAGAAACAACTTTGCTCATACAATATAACATCAAGGAACCCAATTAATGTCTTCATAGATGCATCCAACTAGGAAAATGGAGGATTATTGCAAATTTTTGTATCGAACACCCGACAAACTTGCCTATTATTCTCCAAAGAGTTGTGAGACACCCTCGTTAGGTAAGGTCTAGCCACGTATTGTGTCGTACAGGACTGCTAACACTCTGTAGGAAGCCGAGAAGTCACTATGTTTACAGACCTTAAAGCCCACACCTTCACTCCAAGCCCGTCTTTGGACAATCACTTTCCTCAAGAGTCTCTACAACTGAACTACACCCTCCAGTTTACTTTTGCTAGGGAAACCCATAAAATTCCCCGAAAAGAGCTTAAGGGGACTTTGAAAATTCCGGGAAACATTTTACTCAATCAGCATTGAATAAAAGTCCCTTAGATACATCTAGAAAGCAGAGGGTCACGTGCCAAATTTCTGATTGGATGATTGGTTTGTGGATAAACGTTATTACCTGAACTATGATTTGATTTGATTGTTATTTAAGGGCGTAAGTTACGAGTAGATCAATCGACTGTTCTCCAGTAACCGAAAAGAACGAAACTTGTAGGTAACATTGTGTGTGTACATTTTAATTATATATACACATAGAACAAAAATATTTTCTGTATAAATTTATCACGCTACCGCCAGGTATATATACTCATGCATAACGATTTTCAACGAATGTTTTGTTCCCTTACTTAAGTACGATTGAATTTTGTCACCTGCCAACACTTTCGTTTTTTCCTCTTCTAGGATGTCTGAGAAAGAAAAAACCCGGTGAGGAGTACGATGAATCGAAATTTTTATTGTAGCGGTAAATAAATCCCGAAAAGTGGCCTTGTAAGTCTTCGATGTAAATGTTGACATCATTAGTTTTACTGAACACACCATAGTTGAAGTCGCTCGGTCAAGCATCCACACCAGATCGCGTAGGGTATGCTGTGCCACGTACTCACTTTCCTATGATCTGCGATATTATGGTTAATTGAACTAACAGGCGAACAAGAATTCAGTTAGACAAACACGGCGTAAAAAAACTGGTATGTATGTACATCGGTTCGAGTTCGTGAATCTTTTTGCACGGCGAAATCGAAGTGTTACCGCAAATACCAAAGTATTGCGGGCGCTTATGCATATGCCTGTCGGAAATAAACAGCTATCTCAACATAGTTGTAATAGATAGTTGCTATTAATTCTTCGCTGAGTTGAGACACCATAAGATCCGCCAAATATGGGCGGTTGTCCCATTGAAGAGGGGTGGAAAGCTTCTCCCAAGATTTGTTTTCTTCATCCGAGTTGAGATCAGAGGAAATTCAGACAGACACAACGACGAGGCAACAGTGTAAATCCATACCTTGCCAAGTTCTTGCCGTCCAGTTTTACTGGCACAAGTGGTTGTTTGCCGAAACCTTCTCTAGAAGAGCCTTTTTCACTCCTGAACGTGAAGCCATACCTTCGCCAGTGATGCCAGAGGAAGTGGCTATCGGTTCTCTGTTCAGGTCAACCATTGAGGCATGCCAAGCCGAAATCAAATTTATAAACAGTTCTACGCAGTGATTCTGAAGATCTCAAGTCAGATGCACGTGAAAATTATCACCAACTACTCTAAAAGCATTGTACAACATAAGTTGAGCGAATCCATCTGTTTTCGATAGGTCGTCCTTGTGGTTGCGGGGCTAATTTAAACCACAACTTTGGAAGATCACTCGGTAAGTTAGAGATCTTTCCTTAGGAGACTGTACAGTTGTATCAGACCTCACAAACCACCATGATAGTCTTTGAAAATTTCAAAGATATTCTACAACACCAGCCGTCGATTCGTTTGACTGAATATGTTTTAGTATATACTAATATATATAAGTTATATGTTACTTTCTGGAACCCTAAGCTTTCATTCTTTTGGGTACGGATGCTCGTGTACACAATCATGTATCGCCTGTTATTTTGTGTCTTTTTTCGTTGAACTCGAGTTTTATTTTTTAAATTTTGCGTGCCTTGTCGGTTTTTTGCAAAATTACATATTTACAAACAATCAATAGAAGGGAAACAAAAGGGAACATTCATTGAAAAACAATGGAGAAATGCGCCAAAATGTCTGCCTTTTCGTCTTTTCAGGGGAAATAATAGGGTATTTCCCCCTTATATCGCTTTGCGTTTCAAATGTTTCTCATTTGTCTACTTTTCGCCTATATTCACACCTATTTGTGTAATTTTGCATCCACTCTCAAAACACCTTTGGCACAACCCCAAACATCTCCTGCGTTCACCTCCATCCTCACAACACATCACACGAAAACTTCAATCTACGTGAAAAATGGTTTATGTTTAAAAAGATCCATTAAAAACTAAAAGCGTGTTGTTGTACAACGTTATGAGTAGTTGGCTATTGCTGGAGCATCAATCCTTACATTTTAATGTTAATTGTAAGGTGCCAGTTTCACTTGAAAAGAGTTACAAAAGAAAAAGGGTGATGTTGTATTTATAAGGCACATGTACTAAATTGCAAATGCATTTAAAATCAAACAGGCTTTCTCAAATAAAAAGGTAAGCTTATGTTTAAAAAAAACCATTATTGAAAACGGAGTTGAACATGAAAAACATTCCACGGATTATTTCTTTTTCTAACGCCTGTTCGACTATTGATCGGTGAGGTTCTTGGTCACATTTTGTTCATAATATTTCGAATGGAAATACTAGCTCAATCACAGTATTTTAGGGAGCTAACTAAGATGGAAATTCAATGATTTATTGGTAGCCATCACGTAATAAACATTAGGTTGTTGAGGATATTAATCAATTGTATGGTTCTGTTATCAGTTTCAGCTTGGAAAAGGCAGAAAGCCAGATGGCCTGTGTTAGTCCTGTAACTCACTGTTATTCATCGTGTATGTATCTGTACCTTGATGACCAATATGCATCACAATACACTTGTAAGTATTTACCGGCAACTGCCAAGTTTGAGACCATTCAGATATTTTCTTTAGGTCATTTTAAAGCTCTAAGTTATCACCCTTTTTATCGCTCCCCGTATCTTGACATCGTCAGCATATAGCAAGATCGATAATGACAGGAGACGAGGAAGGTCATTTACATATGGGAGAAATAAGACTACTCCCAAAACTGTACTCTGAGGCACTCCGCTAAGCACAGTTTCCCAGCTAGACAACTTGGAGTTCATCCGTACTCTTTGTTGGCGCCTAACTAGGAAGTCTTTTATCCACATTAATAGATTGCTTCCAACCCCGATATTTATTAACCTATATAACAGCCGGTTGTGAGGAACCTTTTCAAAAGTTTTGCTGAAGTCAATGTAGGCTACGTCCATAGGTAACTTTTGGTCTTTGAGAGCGCACTAGCTTTCACGAGCCACTAATAAGTTAGTGAGACAAGAATAACCCATTCTAAAACCATACTGCTTCTCCGAAAGGATCCGGTTGTCATAGAGGTACTTAAACAGCTCCTTGTGAATAATCTTTGATAAAATTATAACAACCATGCTGATTAGGCTAACGAGTCGGTAGTTCTTAGGTTTATGTTTTGTACCTGTTTTGAAAACAGGACTTACTATGGCGTCCTTCCAGTCTTTTGATAGGAAACCGTGGGTTACGGATAGGTTAAAACATATATCTATGGGGTTCGCAACGAAGTCAGCTGGTTCCTTTAGTAACGTAGGATGCGTTTCATCGGGTCCCGTGGATTCGCCTACATCAAACTTACTTAGAAGACCAAAGACATCAAGTTCCTTAATGGTCACGCCCAGTGTGCATGGGAGGATTTGTATGAACTGACGGTAGGGGTGTTCCTACAGAATACGCAGTGCTTAAGTAGTCTGACAATACTTGAGCTTTACCATAGTCGTCCTCCACTAATGATGAAGCATTACTGCCTCCTCATAGTGCCGGAATATTTCCTCTTCTTTTAGTCCTTTGGTTTATATACGAATACAAGCGTTCAGGACATTCTATAGATTCCTTAACATTTTTTTCTCGTAAAACTTCCTAGACTTGCGGAGAGTCGGGGCCCAATTATTTCTAGCTTCTCGATATTGAAATTTTGTCTCATCAGTACCCAATAATCTAAATCTTTCCCACATTTTACTCTTACGGAGAAGGGTGTTAACCTCCTTAATAAACCATGGTGGAGTTTCTCGGACCCATTGGTGTAGTCCAAAGGATGTGGGGTGCAGTAACTTTTAAGCATAAATTTCGAAATACATCCCAAGCTGTTTCAATTGGGGACTCTAGCTCTATTTTCCAATCTACTGACGATGTTCAGTGTATAATATTTCGTATATTTGCTTTCTAGACATTAGGTTTGGGTTGGGCTAACGCTTGCTCGTTTTTGACAACTACACGAAAGTCAAAAGTTTGAACTGCATGATCACTTTTACCTGGGAGTGGCATCTAATTGAGGTTCGTTACGTCATTTTCATAGTGGGTCAATATAAGATCTAGTAAGGATGATTCGGATTCCGGGTTGTACTCAATTGCTTCTTTCACATGTTGCGCTAGGGCACATGTGATAACCGCATCGACTAGTTCCTGCTCAAAGGAGTTTTCTGACAATTCAGTTCTCAGATTTTTCCAGTCTACCATGGGTGCAACGAAGTCTCGTAGGATCAAACATCGGCCACTTTGTGACCAAGTATTGAGACTTTCTAGCAAGACCTCATTTACCTCTCAGCTTGGACTGCGGTAGACCAAATCAATCAGCAGCTCTTATTCTTTGCATTTCAAGCGGCAACTAACTACTTCACACGTCCCACCCTCATGAGATGCATTATCAATAATGGTAAATGAGATAGTATTCCTAATGAATAGAGCTACTCCCCCTCCTTTACGCTTCTGGATTCTGTCGGGTCTTATTTACGTAAAACCATCAAAATCAAGTTCCATACTATCTATAGGCTGCGTCAGCCAGGTTTCTGTGACTACGATTACATCAGGCTTGATAGAGTCAATCCGTACACCTAGTTCCGACCGCTTATTGAGCAGGCTTCATTCATTAATGTAACAGATCCGAAGCCCATTTAAATGACTTCGCGCTGCACCCATAGTGGCTTCTGCATCATTCTTTGTTATGTAAGTAATACCAGGAATGCTTTAGAGATTTTAAATAGAGTTCTGAGGAAACTTCTTTAGTCTCTTAAAATTGAATTCAGTTCATATTCTTTAAAGACTGCTACAATAAGTTCCTAAGCAAACGTCTTACATGTAGAAAGAATTTACGGAACAAGGACCATCAGTTTAAGGTCAACTGTTTTTAAACAACTGGACTTGAAGTTTCTATATTTTTACTATGTACTATCCGTGTAACTAAACATTAGGTGCACTAATCTTTAAATCATTGTGCTTTTTGACATTACATAGTTTCTTCCTATTGCATATCCTCGTTGATAATGCTCCAAACTAAAGTTAGTGGCTCCATATTTTACTTACGGGTAGTTTCTAATTTCAACTTTTTTTCGTTGTAAACGGTCATATGTCAAAGTAGCTTTAAGTCCGAGAAAGAATAGTCTATTCCTTAATTTATGTTTTTTCGGTTTTATGGTTTGTATCTTGTTTTTTCGTGTAATGAAAGTTTGGACATCTGTAGACCGGTGTTTGTACTACATGAATTACCCCTTATTAATGTATGTTAACTCTGTAAAATGGTGGAAAATATTGTGGTTACTTAACTCATTTTTTTCAGCTAGTTGGTGGTCAGACTGAATTCAAGAACACTAGTCTTAAAGCGCTAGTCGCTCGCTAAAATCTAATTGCCAAACAGTTATTGTGCAATAAAAACTAGTTACTCATGAGTAATATGGTTACAAATATAGAGTTACACAACCGGTATTCATTTTTCAGGTGCAACTTTATCTCAAACTTAACGCAAGAAAATCATATACATAAACCACACAGGCCTTAGCCTCCTTTTAGGTAGATTATTAATTCTGGAATCTGATATTTTTGATTTAAGGACAAGTATTTTCTTGACCTCAGCGGCAAACGAAACTTTTGGGAGACTTACTCAAACCCCTGTCCTTGACTTTATCATTTTATCATAAAAGTGATTATTATTCAGTTATTCTGTTATGGTCTTTACCATTCATTAGAAATGAATGAAAACAATTAATCATTCAAACTTACTAGGAGTAGTAGCCTAGAGAAAATAAATATCTGAACAAGTTTGTATAAAAACGGATTAGTGACATGTTGAAGTAGACAGCTAAAATAACGGTCGATAAATTTTTTAATGGACTCTTAAATTGTCTCCAGTCAGTTTTCAATTACCCATCCGAACAACCAAACATCAGTGTTAGGATTCTCGCACCGATATAGTAAAAATTGAAAAAAGCACAGCCACCATAAAATGGGTACATGTGACAAGGCCTGTTAGGCTACTTGCAAAATACTTTGAATATGTTAGTTAACAGTTTCATACTTGGCTAACTGAGTCACTCATTTGATAGGTTCATGCGCAAACTATTCAGACGATCTTATATCGTCAAGCATGTCAGTTCATATAAGCAATAAAAATTTGTAATTGCCCTATAGCAATTGGCATAAAATTTCCTAAAATCAAGAGGTTTTACCTGTGTGTTTGCAAAAACGATGGACTGTATAAAATTTGGGTGTTCAGTCGACCTCATCTCAAAAGTCAATTGGATTCTAAAATAAAGTGTTATCTACAGCTTTCCAACACCATTGATAAATTTGTGTTCAGGACCATAAATCATAGTTATTTTGAGCACAAGTGATATCCTATTAACTACCTAATAAATGAAAAAAACTACAAGTGTTGATCAGAAATTTAGGAGTCAAATACCTTCATCAGCGAGTTTCAACAACTCGTATGGTTACTCTCTCGTTGAATATCTTTTAAACAAATATATAGAAAGTCGTCAAATTTGTATACATTTTACCACCACATTTTGATGTAAGAAAAGAAATTGAAAGTGAACTGATTTCTTGAATGTGGTCATATGCAAAGATAACCATTGTGACTGTAAACTTAAGTTTCATAACGGTTATGACAGTTTGTTATTTTAATATTCGTGCTCGATGTCAATCAACTGAAGTCTGGAAACTGTATTGAGATTTTCAAATTTGAGGTGATGGTTTTAGTGGCCTGATGCTTCTGAATCAAATGGTTTGTTAACTACCCGTACATTTTCGAACTACGAAAAGCTACCAAATCAAGCTTTTCTCATGAAAATACTCAACTGTTTAGGCTAAGGAGAACTATACTATGTTGTAGCTGACTGACTGACTGATACTGTGGCGTGGTCTGCTGATATCCATATATGTAGTATATGGTGATGGTCAGACATAGGATGTATTTTGGCGGAAGGTCGATAAGAAAAGAACAGAAATGAAGCGCAATCGGTACGAAAAAGCATGAATAATAAAATCAGGGAAGACTAACTGATATTTGCAAAAGGAACAGTTAAGATTGAGATAATTTATGGTTATTTTGCAAATTAACTATTGACTGTATGGTTATCAGAATTTAGTGAGATGGTCTGTAATTTTGTGCTTAAATACATTCGATTGTCCCCAACTAGTGCTCTTGTTCAGTACAATACTACTGAAGTCGATTAATATCCGAAAAATACTATGCAGGATTTATGTGTATACATATATTAGTAAGTGATCGGAAGCTTTGTTCATAATCTTTCCTATTATTTATCGTTTCAGATGTATTTATAATCGTTTATGTCGCCATGCGACTACGCATAAGTCATTTGCTTTAAGTCGTGAAATCTTACATTTCCGAACAATCAAGTAAAGATGTTTCCATGTGCATCTCATTCTAATGATGAACCAAAGATCGATAGTGGATCTTTTGACAGTAAGTTCTGTAAATAATTCCTACAAATAAACCTAGATAAGACGTATTGGCTTCAGAGCTCGACATACTCAGAACCAAAGCTTATTGTCCATACTAACGGTAGAACTTTTTGTTTATGATATTACTACTATTTTCTTATCTATAGAAGCAGCAAATATTGAAAAGGAAAGAGGATCGAAATCAGTTAAACGCCCATCTTCTTCTAAAAACTATAAATTAGAAAAGAAACAGAAAGTCACATCAACCGCCATATTTTTAGAAGACATTCCTGGACTAGATATTAATGATGCATACAGAATTGATAGATCTTGTAACAGAGAAATTTATAAACATGGTTGTATTTACGAAAAGCATGTGTCACAATTTAAACAGAAGAGTAAAACGAAAATATTGGGATTCAAAGATTTATATTTGTATGATCTCTTGGGCTGTGAAGTAAAACGTAAACGTGGACTCACAAAAAAATCACGATATTTTAGTAAGTCAAGCAGGGCAATCACTCAAAGTCCTAGCACCGTTATCAAATCATCTGATAAAAGTGACATGTCAACAGATTTAATTCGTTTTCCTGATGATCTTAGTACTTGTGTATCAACAACGGGAATGAAAAACAATGATATTTTAAATCTTTGCGAAGAACTTAACCGTCGGGTCTACGATCGACCAGGTGATTTGATTTCGTGGCTCAATTTAATTGATTTGCAAGACAAAGGAGCCTCTTTTCTACATATTACAAGTACTGGTTTTGAACAGAAACAGTTATGTTCCGACTTTAAATTTTCTAAAAGTGACAGACTTATTATATTGAGGAAGCAGTTATCAATGGCTGATCGAGCTCTTACGGCTAATCCTGGTAATTTAACACTAAAGTTATTCATAATTAAAACAAACGAACTGGTGGCTGAACTTGAAGCTCATGGTGCCTTAGAATCTTCATCTAACAAGGAAGTCTGTCAGGCAGATCAAATTAATCGGGATTGGGCTCAGCTCGTATTCACTTATCCCCAACTTGTACCCATGTGGCGTGGGTATACGGCCCATCTTATGGGTCGGCATTCATCATTAACTACTGTAAATCAAGGAATTGGAAATGGGGTATTTTCACGCATTGATGGTGTTTATAAGAGAGGTCTATCAACACTATCAGGTATAATATCTGGAAGAATATTATCACATAGACCACAACCGGATACTGTAGAGAGAACAATCGGTAATATTTCTTTTCGTAAACTTTTTGTTTTTGAATTAAATAGAGCCCCCTACCTAGTCAGTTAACTAATTGGTGAAAATAAGTAACTAAATGCGATTCCCTGTGCTCAGGTTTAAGATACACATCTTATGTAATGAATAATGATACTAATCGAATACCTGAAAGGAGATACGTGCTGACGGGTGCAAGTTTGCCCACCGTTTGTTAAAAACCAAATCCTTAAACCACTAAACTATAGATACATAAAATCTGTGTGAACCCCTCTAAAGTCCAGTTACTAGTGTTTCGATTGTAGTTGAATCAAACATCTGCATTTATATCATTGCCATGCTTTTTTATTCCACATTTCCTTCTCGACTCACGTCCTCTTTATCTAATATTTTATACTACGACCGATACGGAAGCTAATTGTACTAATCTGGGATTTGTCTTGATAATTTTTCTCCTTGTACTCATATGTTATGACAACTTTATCCGTGGTAAATATGTACCAGGTTCTACGTTGCATATAAGTGACTGACTATTCTTATCAATAATCATTTGCTCATAACTTGTTTGGAGTTTTAATTAAACTTCAAGTAATACATATATCCCTTAAATGTAAAGATCTTATAAATTTTCAAAAACTTAACCTGAGATAAATATGTATAAGTGACTGGAAAATGTCCAGCATTGTGAAGAATACATTGCTACTTGAAAATCAAACCGAGTTGGATTATTGTCGCAACAAACCATTCATTATGTTCTGATTTTATAGTTCTACAAGAAAATAGAGTAACTGGTATTGTATTTCTTTAGTCTCTGATAATAAGTACTTACCTATTGACCTTTTGCTTCCTTTAAATCATTGTGTTCATCTGAAATATTTGTTTTGGAATTAAGTTTTTTACAACTCCGATGGATGTCTGCATTCTACTATTTTTTTGTCTCACTATAACAATTTGTTCTTGTGATTTATTGACAGATGAATTAGTAAAAAACCTCATAAAAATAAGCTGTATTTTTGAAATTGTTACTGACCACTAAGACATATCATGAATATTTACAACAGAATAAAATTGAGTAAATTATCCTTTAACACATCGCTTAGGGCTATAAGCATTTACTCTTGCCATTTTTCTTATATGTATACCTATTTAGTACCACAAATAATATATTCAATGATATTCTTTCTTCATTCGTTAACATAAATTAGACTACCTGGCTGATTATTGTCATTGGTTAGCTCAAGCAGGACATTCAGAACGAGCTTTAGCAGTATGGCAAGCTGTTATTGAATTCAATTGTTTTCGACCTACAGAAATTGAACAAAGTTCATTCGAGCAACGGATTCTAGAAATGGAATTATTTTGGTCAAGTGGCACGCCTAGATTTGGTCAACCTGGTTCACAACATTGGAATGGATGGTTTAAAACTCGAAATAAACGACAAGATAAATCACAACTAAAAGAATCGAAATTATCTAAAAGTCATAAGAAAAATCAAACTATTTCACCAATTATTTCTGAAATAACTTCAGACATGTCAGTTGAAGAACTACATTCAAAGTGGACTAGTGTAGCTGGGAAATTAACCGGTTTGTTGTGATGAATAATATGCTGTATTTTTGTAGATTTTGAAAGTTATTTCTAAAATGATATACTAATTAATCAGAGTTTCCGTCTACCCTTCAAATGCAAACTTTAATTGCCGAAATCTCACACTTGCTTTTTGATCAATCCGTTATTCAAATTTTGTACTGACCATCGAATAATTCAAGTTAACTTACATTATTTACAAACTTCAAGAATCCGTAACTTGACAGCTATTTAACTTCACACTCAATACTATCATATGTTCATGTAAAGAAAATCGATAAAGTAACTTCACCAACAAAATAAAATGTTTATTAGTTGAATGCAGTTAACAGATTCCTTCTTGAGATACAACTTAGTTCTAGGTAGTTTTCGTTAAACTGAGATCAGTTAAAATAAAACTCAAAAATCGAAGAGTATTGAGCGACTGTTTCATCTTACTTTAGGGTTGTTTGCGATAACGTTGATGCATTCACTCTGTTTTCCTTTAGAACTTGAGTTCAAAGTCATTGTATACTTCTTATTTCACTAGAGAATTCTCTATTCTCGAATCATATTCCCTATGTCTATTTTTTTCTACGAACACTGATACTGTCACTAATTCTACTGCTCTGAGGTTTTTTTGATAATTTCATCGTGCTGTGCTTATACAGTGTGGTAACTTGAACCGATGAACATATCCATTACGCCCTATGCTTTATTCATGCCTGACTGGTTTATGCAATCGAATCTATGGCTACCACGTGTGCTTTTGCGAATAGTGCCTTTAAACTATTGCGTCGAAAGCGCTCTCCAGTGTTCCCTGTTTTTCAACAATTCTTCAGCTGATTTTAGTCTGTGACGTAAATTGTATTTTAATTCAACAAGTCCTCGCCAATTATTTCAGTATACAACCTATTTGTACATATATTGATCCCTTTTTTCATGGTTTGGGCTTACGATTTATGTTATCTTCAAATCATGAAATTTCATTACTAAAATCTTATTTACTTTGATATCACTTCATTAGTCGCACAAAATCGAATGCTTTGTAAACAATAAACGGAATTGTTATCAAAAGAAAAAGCGGTATCAAAGTCCAATTTGCTTTTTGTCGTACATATACTAAAAACATAAGCGATATAGTCATAAATTTATATCTTAATATATATCTATCTTAGTAAGCTGATGAGAATAACAACGTTGTCTAACACTCAGAAACACATCCATCAAACGAATCGGAGATAAAATATGTACTGTCTGATTCACTGTATAACCAACATTTTCATCCTTCAGTTGTTATCTATCGGTCTACATTTTCTAATTCTATTCAGTTCTGTTTCTAACATAAAAATCCTTCAATGTTGTCTATGGGTAATTGCCTAACTCCTCCTATGGTTGACTGCATAGCTCGTTTTAATAGTAATAACACTAATAATGATAGATTTTACCTAACAAATATAAATGTACGCTCTTGGTTTTCAACCATGCTGTTTCTGTACGGGTTAGTCATAATACTCATCTGCCTGAACCGAAGTAGGTGGGGATGGGTTCGAACCCACTATCTACTAGTTAGAATCTGATTAGTTTAATCGCTTATAATCAAATTAATTATCATCATCAGTCAATCAACTCATTCGCTAGGTACTTAAGAATAAGCTACACTCTAACCATGAGGGCTTGTGGTACTATGGTGTGTGCTACTGATGTCGACAGATATAAGTAGTATGTATCATCAATGGAAAGTGTAGTGCATGGTGGCAGAAGGTTAAGAAGATCTGAGAAAAAAGAACGAGAACAGAGAATGATTGCTGTGGAGGCGAAGAAACGATGAAGTCTGAGACGATTGATTGACATTTTGTAAATGAAGTATTTAATATATGGTTCTCAGATTTTAGTAAGACGTTTTGAAATTTGTGTGTTCAAATACACTCCATTATTCCCACTTGTGTTCTCGTTCACTACAATACTACTCGGTTGTGCAAACCGAAGTATAGCTGATATTAATCCTGGAACTTAGTGACTGAAAGTTGAGAATCTTAGCCACTAATCAACTAGCCATTACTGACTGCCGTAACTGGAGTAAATTCACCTTAATGGGAACTGTCTTCAGCATACATAAATCTCTACAAACTATCCAACAACGTTTACATAATTATTTGTGCTCTTGAAAACTTTTGTAGTTAGTTGTTACTTGGCTTGTGATGACACGTTTCAGTACTGACGTTTTTGTAAGTAGCTAGTTCCCGTTAGATTTGTATGTATTTATTTATATTTACAACACTGTACTTATTATTAACCTTACGTAAAACAAATTTATCAATAGTCCTCTAAAGGCGATTTCTTTCAAATAACGAAATAAACTGCTTCACTAGTATATTAGTATATCGATTAGTTAGTTCCCTACTAATTTGTTGTTACTGTATAAAAATGTAACTTCTGAGTACTTGAACATATATGGTTATATCAATATAGTAGTCTAAAGCTACGATTCATAAGGGAATCAAGTGTGACATCTTGGTAACGATGACTATCAAATCCCGCCTCTAGATGTTAATGATAATTTAAATTGGCATATGTTCTTGCTACTTTCAGCATAACGAAAAGTTCATAAACTCTCAACTTTTAGAGTCTTATATAGTATGCTAACACGATTGATTGTTTATTTTTCTGTTTAGCTATTGCTAGCACTTGTGAAGACGCATTGATTAGTTGTTCAGGAGAAGGTATTCCTGATGAATCCTATGAAAATACAGGTCCAGATGTTGTTCCATCCATTCTTTCGTCAGAAGTTGCAGCTGATCAATGGGTTCGTCGTGGAAGCATCCCTTCACTTGCAGGCCATGGTTCATTTGGAAAGAGTCGAGCCATCTTATATCGTCGTGGAAAAGCTTGGGTTGGTCTAGAACGTGCTCGCGAAGCAGTTGGCTGGTTACCTTCAGATGTATTAAACGCTCAAGATCAAAAGGACATAGAAGAGGAAGATCCTGAAAGATTAGTTTTATTTGATGATATTAAACCATGCTTAATAGATTTATGGAAATTTGAAGAAAAGTCTACAGCTGATACTCCTCAAAGTCGAGCTCGTAGAGCATTATTTCAACAGCGCTTATTTTTATTATGTTTAGAGTTTCTTGGAGCATATGATCGTGATATAGCTAAATCTCATCACTTTCCTATGGGTAGGATTTTAGACGATAGTCTATTTATATTACATTTCGTCTTTGTCTTATATTAGTATTTACTTTTATGACATCGCTTTTTATTTTGATGATTCAACTACTTGACATTTAAAAACTCCTCATACCTTAGTAGCACAGCATCATGTTGTCACACTTTTGGAAAAAATGAACCATTCCAATATTAACCTAAATATCGATTAACATAATGATTTGAGTAGTTTAAACATTCTGATTAAGTTATAGAACAAAACATTAAATCTGAGCAATGAAGCCTTTTTTTACCTATATCATTTATAAAGCTATAGTTACGTTTAAGTATCACACTTACTTGACAAAAATCCGGAAAAAATATTCAGAATTCAAAAATTATTGTGAATAGAATCCAACATTTGATCATAGTGAAAGTTATGTTGTAATACGATAAGTAGTATTTATAATGTAATCAGGGAATGACAATAGCAAATTGAATGATTTAACTAGAATTTTATTTATTTATTTAAACACATAAATATCGGTACAAAGGGGCACCATATATATATATGCGCCGCACAAATCTCATTTGATTTGTGTGAGGGCTGTGATACTGCTCAGGTGCCCAAACTGAAGCAGGTGGTTTTCTTAGGGGGCCGCACCCGGAGCCTTTGATCTAAAAGTCTGATCCACAAGGCAGTGGAGCATCGTGAGGGGATGCAGTCCCATGGTAGCCGGTGACCGACGATCGGTTCATACGTCATTTGTTCTCTCAGGATACTGGAGCCCATGTGCACCATCGGTTTGATATCAGGGTTTTCCAACTCCTCCAGGTGAACTTTCCGTGTCCATCAACCCGGTTAAAGCTTCGGACATTCTCTATTCGTTCTCTCTATTTCGTGGAGAACACCCTCGTCACGAGAAGGCAGTGAGTAAGACTTACCTGACAATGGCTATATACGCATGGCCATATGAGAGCATTTCGAGAGGAAGAGTGGACTCTCCCCACTCGTGGCCGTACCAGTGCATTTGGGTATGAATGAATGAGATGTAAACACAAAATAAAAATCGTAGAGAATATGTTTTGTTTTAGATAAAATCTAAACAAATTATGACAATAATTGTTAAAGAGGATAATCGGTGTTTGTTTTCATCACATTCATTACAAAACTAAACAAATGAACAAATTTCTCTTAAATATACAATTTATTGTTTAAAATTTTTTCTGAATAATGGTCGAAGTTGAATTGAAAAAGTATGACAACAAATAAACAAGTGATTACTATCGGTATGGAGATATGTGGAGATCGTAGTATTTTCACAGGCACTGGACGGCTTCCAGGTTTTTAATGGGGGTCTAACTTAGATCGAATCGTGAATTCAACTGTGAAAAACAAGCGATTGTATATTGTTGTCTGAATACTTATCTTTATTCGTAGCAGTATATTAATTATCTCCTAAAATTGTACTTTATGAACATTTAACAGATTACACATATCTGACTAAATTGTGTGCATTTTTCCTTCTTCATTTCTCTACCATTAGACATTCGTCTTGTACATGATTTAGCATCTGTAGGTAGCATTCAACGTCAAGGTTTAACACCATTTCCATCACAATCATGGATGTCGAGTAATATAGACACTACACACAATCGAGCTAATAATAATGATGGTAACAATAAAGGTCAATTGAATACGCCATCACAATTGGCTAATGAACATCAAGATGTTTGGGCACAAGCCCATCGCTGTTTTATTGATGCTGCACTTACTCAAATGAATTTAATTCCATCATGGTGGCCTACTGAACTTAAGGAAAATTGGCGTACAACATTGAGTAAACTACGTTTTACATTGGCATCTGAACGACTTTCCAATGCTATTCAAACACATCTAGTTAATGTTAAGGTAGGTAGTGAACTAATGATAGTTTTTTACTTAACTAGTATTATACTACTTATAGTGCTAATTCTTAGAAATTTGATGTTCTGTAACTCAACTCGTCTATTAACCTTTTCAACGTGTAAAAACATTACTTAAGTGGTACTATAAAATTCTGCAACATATTCTACACGTTCTTCCAAATGTCTTTTACTGTTTTCTTTGCATCTATAAATTAATAAAAGTTGTATCCAACATTATGATTAGGATAGGCAGGACGATATCATGTTTATTGCGCCCTTGCTCTGAATCCTACTGATGAAGTTGGGATGTATTTGCTGGTCTGAGTGAATCGACATTGAACCCAGTATGCTTTGCTGTTAGGTAGTTGAAAGCCATTTGCAAACCGAATATTTCAGTCGTGAAGTTGGTTGATGCTGGTCCGAGTTCCACTAGGAACATCAGTTCCTTCAATATTCCAAGTACGCCTTGTTAGCGAATGCCAACTAACATGAAGTATAGGTTCATGGCTTCCCGTTGACTACCTGGAACCACCTTGGGCTTCTGTTGTCATGCAGAATCAAAGTAGATAGTACACAATTACTTTCCGACGCTGCAGACAAACTATCAGACTTTATAGTTTAATCTTATGTTTTGATCTGAAAATTATGAGATTTCCTGCACCGGATTTCAGCTGATGTATCACGGTAGGGTAAAAAGTGACTTCACATTCGTAATATATCAATCCAGGTTCATCATTATATTAAAGTAATTGCCTTTTTTCCCAACATTTCAACTTACCGTCATATATATATATATATATATATATATATATATATATATATATATATTCCGTTTCTCTTTAGACTGCCATATCCATTTGGCGCAACTGTGGTCGGGCAATCATATCCGAGGGTAAAAACCAAAAAGATTTAAACTTATGGCGTTCCTACGCTAAAGGTTTCTGGCAAATAAGTCATGATTTACTTGTAACCTCGACGTGTCAAGATGCTGCAATTCCAATTCAAGAATCAAGACGCATATTTGATTCCGCCTTAAGCATGTATCCTATACCGGAAGATTTTGGACCACCAATTGATGATATGGATAAGTTGGTTGAATTTTATCAAACTGTATATACTCCTAGGTTAAAACTTCTACAGGTATATCTAGTTGTTTGAGTAAAAAAATTGTTTAATTCAATTTAGATATTATTTTTGTACCTTGTAAAAGTGTGTTGCATTATATGAAAATCATGTATCTATTGTCTGGGGATATTGTAACGAACTTCACCGACTAGGTTATCGGATGTCCATACACCACGTATATATATATATATATATATATATATATATATATATATATATATATATATATATATATTCAAACTTGTTAGTTTTAATCTAATAATTTTGTTCACTAGTTAAATCCTACACATTACAAGATATTTCTTTATTATTTATTTATTTAATCACATACATATTGGTACAAAGGGCACCGGATACATATGCGCCACACAAAACAATGAGAATAGGAGGGGAAAGGGTGAAGATGCGTATATATAGAAGAAGGAAAAAAGAGAGAAGAGTAATGGTGGGGGGAACTGAAATGTACAACCAGAAGAGCTCTTCCAGTTAAGAAAGTCATATCCACTGTTTATGAAGAGAGTAAAAGAAGGTTACAGCAGGCTCGCCACTGGCTTCTATTCTGAGCCATATCTGATAACGTCTCTAGCCACTGTGTTGCACCATCTCTCGGACCCCAGCCAGGGAGTCGTGAAGGACTAACAGAAGCCAGCCCTTTGCAGCTTCCTTTCATACCACGACACCATGTCATACACTGACCTCCTCTTCGCTTTTTCCAACCAGTCCCAGAGTCGGCAAATAATGCACGACGTGGAATTCTCTGGGACAACATTCGTAAAACATGTCCAAGCCATCGAAGTCAATGTTTCAAGATGGTGACACTGATTGATTTATCGTCTCTGCGCCCGAACGCACGATGCCGAACCTCTGCATTACTAACATGGTGTTGCCACTGGATGTCAGCAATCCTTCGGAGACATTGATGACCAAACACAGAGAGACGTCTAAATCCTCAACTCGGAGAGGCCAGGTTTCACAAGCATAGAGCAGAACTGCTCTCACCGACGCGTTGTAGATCCGACCTTTTACAGCCAGACTAACATCACGAAGGCGCCAAAGATGGCCCAGATTGGCATAAGCCGCTCTGGCTTTCATTATACGTGCATCAATCTCATCACTCACGCCACCACCAGCACTTATATAGCTACCTAGATACACGAACTTCTCGACTACTTCAATCTGCTCACCATCTAGGGTGAGTGCAAGATGAGAATCCTGCCAGTCTTGTAGGAGTACCTTGCACTTGGAGGGTGCAAAGCACATGCCGTACCTGCGGACACTGATTGCCAACTGATTAAGTGCGGATTTCATGCCTTGGGCATTATCGCACAGTAAGACAATATCATCCGCATACTCAAGGTCGAGAAGTCGTTCTCCAGGCAGCAGATCCACACCGCCATTACTTACATCCATCAGAGCTGTTTCTAGGATGTCGTCGATGGCAAAGTTGAAGAGGAATGGTGAGATTGGGCAACCCTGCCTAACCCCGCTGCTCGAATGGAAAAAGGGAGAAAGGTGGTTGTATGCCCTCACTCTGCCTGAGGTGTTCGTATACAGGGCCTTTAATATGTTAATGAACTTCTCAGGCACACCCTTCTTCAATAGACAATCCCAGAGAACAGTCCTGTCCAACGAATCGAAGGCCGCCCTGATATCAAGAAACACTACGATTGTTGGCCTGCGATAAGTATGACGGTGTTCTAACATTTGGCGGAGGGTGAAGATGTGATCAATGCATCCTCGACCAGAACGAAAACCAGCCTGCTCCTCGCGAGTCAATCGTTCTCGGGTTTTAAACAACCTACGAAGAATGACAGAAGCCAATAGTTTGGACGCAATCGGAAGTAGACTTATCCCCCGATAGTTGTTACAGGAACAACGTGAACCCTTTTTAAAGATAGGGACGACTATCGACTCATTCCATGATGTTGGAACACTTTCTTCCTCCCAAACCTTTGCAAACAACACAGTCAATTCCTTAGTCAGAAAGTCACCACCATCTTTAAAAAGAGCCGGAGGTAAGTCATCTGGGCCTGGTGATTTGTAGCGTTTCAAGAGTTGGAGTTCCTTGCGGACTTCCGCCTCGTTTGGTGGATCAGTCGTCACCGGCCATAGGGGGCAGGAAAAACTGGTTGATGTTGCCGGAGCAGCAGGCCAGTTGAACTGCCCTTCGAAAAATTCCGCCCATCGTCCAAGACGTTGAGAGATATTAGTGATTGGCATAGATATTTCTTTAGATTTCAGAATACATATTTTACAGTCACATTTATTCAATTTGAGATTACGATTACCACGTTGTTCAATTTACTGTAATATTTAAATGCACAATGAAGCTATAGCTCAATATTTTGAGTGATTATATCTTAGATTCAGATTCTGTTTTGGTTTGATCAGATAGGTATTTTCACCAATTGATTACCAAAACCTGATTAAATGCCAACTTACAATACATTTAACATTCTAGTGACTTGACTTACTAACTACTTTTGAAAGTACACTATTCTAGAGTTGAAGTATCTCATAATATAGTTCTTATCAGTTTTAAGTTTCGAAAATCCGAGTATATGTATCTTAATTTTTAAATATCATCCAATGCATATTTTTTAAAATGTATCTTTACATTTTATGGGTTTGATTTTATTTGACTGTAATTTCACCACTGCTTTCACTTTTCAAGTTAAATTGTTTGTATTATTCTTATTATGCACTGGTACATTTATGATCAATTCTACTATTCTCTTGTGTTAATTTAGTATCCAGTTTAGTTAGTCAATTTAAAATTATAAATTCTCTTTCCTTTTTGTTTGTTTTATTACGTCACTTTTTATCCTGCTGTCTCTGCTGTTATGCAATTACTTAACACCCTGAAAAACAAAATTATCAGGATTATATTGATTTAGAAATGGATGTATGCCCTGGATCAGGTAGCTGTCAAAAAGGATTCAATGAAGAAAATCGTGTATTATATTTACTAACATATACTGCAATTGGTGGTGTTTACCATTCATATGAACAACAATCTACCAATGAAATATTACCATCAATTATTGTGAAGACTAATTATCGTTTTGGTAAGCGTATTGAAGCTATATGGACAACATTGGTTGGATTACCAGAGGATTTAACTACTCAAATTAATAATCAAGCGTTTTTAGATGGTCTACTTGGTACTGTCCCTATTATATGCTATTTAAATTTAATGTTTGATCTTTTAACAACAGATGAAAAGGTAAACAAGATAGTTAGTGATGTTTTATGAGTGTTTTTTCCCAAAAAGCTTGAAAAAGTCTATTTAATGTTTGAATTATAACAACATGAAACAACTACGTTTGCTGTCACCCACAATATAATGGATTTCATGCCTCATTACTAATACTGATCTACATATATGTTTTCACCTATAAACTTCTGAAGATTAGAGTAATGTTCTCACTCAACTATCTAAGGACTTTAGTTCGAATAAACGTTTAGAAAAATTAGTTACACATGAAGTCTTACAGCCTTATCTATCTATTCATCATCTGTATACATTACTTTCACCTAACCTAAGCGTTATTATTTTAAGTGTTCCTCTTTACTTACTTCAAGGCATCCGTAGTTGAACCTAACAAGGACGCGTTCATCTCGTCTTTCTTTGTTTTATGTTCACAAAGTAGTAGATAGCAAACTGCTGCGTAATATACTCAAAGATTTGATAGGTATATGGATATCTTAGCTACCTTACAGGAGAACTAGACGCCCTTTTTGTGTCCATAACGAGACAATAATATCTGTCAATTGATGAAGTATGATGCAACTTCACCAGATGAATACATTTGAACTTGCATAGTCTGTTTTTTTTTAAATAAAACATCTATGTTTGCTTATTTTTAAGATATGAATCAAATGAAGTGTTTTATAAAAGTCTAATATAACTAATGGTTTGAAAAATGTTATAGGTGTGTTAAATGCTATTAAGAAGCATTTCATTCGCGTACAATAAGTGTGAATAATAATCTCTAGGAGGTATACTGTACAAGGATAATTTGATGAAGAAAAGAAATTTAAGAACATTCAGAAATGTGAGCTTATCTAACTATATCTTCTTGTTAACACTGGTTACCGGTCGGGTGGTTTTGATGGGTAAGCGTTTGTTATAAGACCTGAAGATTCTGAGGTTTTAGGTGCGCACTACTGAAAAACTCCGTACTAGGGCCAAAAAAGCTATTCAGTGTTCCCTGGTTTTCAACGGCACCCCATCTGAAATCAATCTGTCAATAATATAACCTACGTATAATTTTACTTAACTAATCATTAGGCCTAATCAAACTGTTTTTTTATTATTATTTTCCAGGCTTTAGACTCATCACTTGCTAGTCTATTGCCTATTCTTGGACGAATTGATAGATTATGTAGTAAATTTCTATCAATCAATTCAGATGAATCTTATCCTCTTGGTTCAAAATCAAATAGTCGTTGGTCAGAAAATATTAATTCATCTGATGGTAATAATGATGATTTAATCCCAGCACCATTACAAAATCGAATTTGTACTAATAAATTTATTAATTTAACAATTGGTGGTTTATCTGCATTCTGTGCTCTACGTCAACGTAATCGACGTCCACTTTTAAATTATTTATTTCAACTAATAATAAAACATAATAAATATCATTCAAATGATATACTAATGGATTTAATGTTTCCATCACAATTAAGTTATCTTCTTCCATCAAGAATTTCATTAGATCAAAGGTATCAATACTAATTATTATTTTTATTATTATTTCTTGTATCACATCTTTTTTTGTCTTTGAAATGTTATTATGAACTTAACTAGTTCCTTTATAAACAATTTCTACTGTATGTTAACTTTAGTGCATGGAATCATTGAAAATTAATGAGTAACTGGTTAGATGCTTTAGTTCAACTCCATACCATTGTTAAAAGCTCATTTTCTATCTTTTTGCGAAGTTATACTATTTGGGACATACATAATCACTATGACAGAAATACTGTATTTTGATTTCATTAAAATATCATATTGTGATAGAAGGTATAAAACTCTATTTTAAAACTGTACAGAAATATGAAAACACTAGGAATTATTCTTGCATTTTAATTTAAAACTAGTCGGTTTAATAAGAATTAAATAGTATTCTACTCACAAATAACTCTTACTGAATTGTGATCTAGAGCCTTACTTCATGATTTACTTTGGTTTGATCTATTGAATAGTATCATTTAATTGTGATAGAAAAAAGCTTGCCCTTGGCATAACTGAATTACAATAACACTTTTGAGTATGATTACAAATCTTATTTTTTCGAATAATTTATAGCCCTGGTTTACGTGTTTCTGGCTCTATTACCTGTACCATAATGTACTACTATTATTACTACTGCTAAGTAGACTCATTATTTTTCAGTTATTAGATGTTTGTTCATCTGTTTTGTAAATAATCATGACGTACTTGTAACATATTTTATTAACCTAACTACATAGTGAAATTCTCGATAGATTTATGGGACAGTGACCCTAAACAATCATTTTTCTAATCATTTAGTCATTAGTATTACTTTAATTTATTTCACTTCGAATAACCAAACAGAATCTCTATTATTAACTCTGATATAATAGGCGTGTTTGATAATTGCGTTAGAACCATCTGTACTTGATTATCCTGGTCAATTTATATGAATATTTTTAAAATAGTTGTAAAGTTATTGATTTTCTTCGTGAAATCGAGAATTACCTGTTATTATATTGTCTACTTCTTGAAGTCGCTGTTCAGATGAAATATAACTATTTCAATGTATATCTATGTGTATGTGTTAACCTTCTAAAGTAGGTTAAAAAAAACCCTCTTATTTTCTAATGTGACTCATTGTGTTTTCGAATTTGTTTTATTTTACATTTTTAAATAGAAAATTACCCTTATCTCTGATGAATGCGTCTTCATGTCACGGTCTATTACCACCATTATTCTTAGCTTCTTTAATTCATCAATTAAATCATTTAAGACAAAATGTAGCAAAGTTAGCCTCTCAATCTATTATTCAACAAACACTGAATAGTATATCACGTTCAAATATTCGACAAAATCAACAACAAGATATTAATTTTTTTGAAGGATCAATTGGTGCAGAAGTCAATAGTCTTATTGGTCACCAGTTAGAATTATGTTCTGCTTGTTTACCAAGTGTTTTAGATTTATTCGTTTTAAGTTTAGAATTAGAACGATGGACGAGTTTAATTGCCGGTGTTGCTTGTGATTATGGTGATGGTAGGTACTAAACATTAGTTTCTATGTATTTGTTCTATGTATTTGTTTTAATTTTCTGTTTCTCAAATTGTATTTAATACATTTTTGTATTAGTTGTTTGGATCGGTCGATACTGATGCTATCGTTCGTACCATTCTTATCTACTACATAGTACTTAGGTTCGCGTTGAAGAACTTTGAAGGGTCCTTCGTATGCTGATTCGAGAGGTCGTCGATGTGAGTCTCGACGAATGAAGACGTGTGTACTATGTCGTAATTCGGGTTGAACGAAAACATCAGTTGATTGAGGTCGAGTGTGAGCAGGTTTAACTGAACGCATAGCGTTTGTAAGCCTACTCGTGTAAGAGTTTAGATCCATGTTCAATGAAGAAGCTGAAGGATCCACGAATTCTCCTGGGAGTCGGAGTGTCGTTCCGTAAACGAGTTGAGATGCCGTGTATCCAATGTCAGCTTTCACTGCATTGCGAATACCTAGCAAGACGAGTGGAAGAGCATCTGTCCACTGTGAAACGTTTGAAGCTGATAATGAAGCTTTTAGTTGTCGATGAAAACGTTCTACCAACCCGTTCGCTTGTGGGTGGTAGGTGGTTGTTCGGAAGCAAGTGATTCCTAATAGTGAGGTCAGACAACGGAAAAGTCCAGATTCGAACTGGCGTCCGCGGTCTGTAGTGATGGTTGAAGGGCAACCGAAATTTGCTACCCATCGTTCGACGAAAGCGCCGGCCACGGTTTCGGTAGTAATGTCCTTAATCGGTACTGCTTCTGGCCATCGAGTAAAACGGTCTACGCATGTTAGGAGATAGGAGTATCCGTTCGAGTCGGGTAAGGGTCCTACCAAATCTAGATGGACGTGGTCGAAACGAGCGTCAGGGGTTTTGAAAGAGCCTAAGGGACATTTGTTGTGTCTTATGACCTTAGATTTCTGACAGCTAACACAGGAGCGTGCCCACTCCCTAACGTCTTTCGCTGACTGTTCATGTGAAGAGTTGGTTTGCTGGTTAACCGAATTCATTCATACTGGTGGTTGGTTTTCACTGTTCTCAAGGGTCATTGTCACTGGAGCATTAAAAGGCATGTCTCCATTGATAAAAGTAATGAATTCGACTGTCGTGTAATCGAAATGAGTCAACTTTGATTTGCGCAATCAATGATCGAAATAATCATACATGTGTTGTGAA
>NC_031502.1:34659433-34705296 GCF_000237925.1 Schistosoma mansoni | reverse complement strand
GTCCTAAACATCAATGGTTAACATCCAAACAACCAATATATATATATATATATATATATATATATATATATATATGGATTAAAAATTTCACATGCTAGTGGTTATCTGGACCAGGCAACTAAGTAGATAATGCAATAGCGTTTGAGTTTCGGAGTGAACAACAACTCGAGGATGTAGGTTCATCCAGCTGACGAGTCCAAAATAGGAAACGTGCATCCTGGATCCCACTGCTAGCCACTATCCATCTTTGCTTATAATGTATTTAATA
Organism: Schistosoma mansoni; assembly: GCF_000237925.1. Classification (NCBI taxonomy): domain Eukaryota; kingdom Metazoa; phylum Platyhelminthes; class Trematoda; order Strigeidida; family Schistosomatidae; genus Schistosoma; species Schistosoma mansoni. Next base: position 34,705,028 of record NC_031502.1, on the reverse strand, counting down.
CACTTATTGGTGCATGTAATTTTATGTCGTTTTATAAATACTTTTGGTTAATCTAATCAGTTAGCTTAAGAATTTCAACTAGTATCGAATAGTTCTAGTAAATAACCATTGAATTATAAACGAATCAATTATTTTTATTGATAAAATCATTTGAATTCGTTTTAAATAATCACTTCTCTATGTTCCATATTGTTTATTAAGTGATGAGCCCACTTAGGTCGATAGCAGCAATGCTATCAAAATAAATTTGATTCATGAAACTACTAGTCTAGTGATCTTGCTAATAATTTTTCAATGAAACTTACCTGCAAATCACAACGAGAGTAATAACATCCCAGTAAGTGCAAACAAATAAATTAGCACAAAAGGTAGATATGTTTTGAATGTGTACAAAACGCCATAAAGGTTAAACCATCTAAACACTATAATGAACCTTATCGTTTTTGGATATCAAGAAAACTACATTCTGTAATCATCGTGTTTATTGTACTTGTAGTAATTTACAGATATTTTTTATACCTAACTAAGATTTCATAAGTAAACAATAAAACATTTGATTAATTAATTAACCACAATATATTTCTTTTAATAATAATAATAGGAAGAAATTCTGTAAGTGATCAACGTGTACGTAATGCATTTGAGAAAGCTGTACAAATTACTCCATTTTTTACATCATTTATATCTCCTGAAGGAAACTTGGTTCATGTAGCGCTAGGTGCTAGTACACCATCATTCTGGTCGGCGCATTTACGTCTAATTATATGGAGAGCTTATATGGCATTTGGTTGGATGGCTGGTCCACCTCATACCTCTAATATATCTACTACAATTATTACGAATAATTTAGATCCTCGCCAACGCCGTCAAGCTGTAAAGGCAGTTTTTTATCGAGCTGTTGAAGATGTTCCATGGGCTAAAGTAATTTTATTCGGAATATTTTCCTTGTTATTTGGTGAGACTATAATTTATGGTCGACCTTTGAGCGATGCTGAAGTGACCTTGAGAATATCCACCTACTTACTGGAAGTTAAACGAGTGTTTTGAGTTAGTGTGAGGAATTAGGGGTAGGATTTAGGGTTTTCATCACAAACTAACATCAACTGTAATGGTGAAATGCTATTTAACCATATGAATAAACGAATTTCTTGCAAAATCCCAATACCTGCTATCTTTAATTACATTGGTTTGTCCGTAAATTATAGTCTCTCCCACTATTTACACTTCACCATTTTCGAATTTTCTCTTATTTTATTAAACGGCGAACAGTTATTAAGACACAATAAAGAGGTTAGTAGTTGGATATTGAAGACTATAGGTGCTTCTAATTCGCTAACAAACTAAAGGATTGTCTGGTAATTTAAAGAAAACATGTATCTGTTCTGTATCACTTATTAAGGGGAATATCAACCATCTCATCAAGTACTTTAAAAAGTTAAAGTGGTATTATAAGGTACTTCTTAAAAGTTGCTGAAACGTTAAGCAAGGTACCATGTTATCTGTATCCTTTAACTCATAAGTACCACATTATGTAGTCGGAAAAACCTCTTTTATGCGATTAATTGCTGTATTTTATGTCTTTGTTTCAAGATTGTTGTTGTTCGAAGTAGGCTCTTCGGTACATCATGATTGACAATTAGAATTTATGTGCTTTTGGAGAACACCGACATTTCAACTTTGTGCTGAAACCATGATGGCAGTGTTAAGTTGCATGCCATTGATATCTACTGAAATTTTTCATTAATTAAAAAAATATTGGAAAGCGGTAGTTATTGCTTTAGCTAGTAAATTCAGTATTATTTTCAAATAACCTGGGTTATTAGCTGAAATACCGAGTCGAGACTTATTTAGACAGTTATTATTATAAATTATTATTATAAATAATCCTGTCAAATTTTCTCCATTGCAGTTTCTGCCCTCACTTCATAAAAGTTTGTTTTTATATTGACTTATACAGTACTAACCAGTCAGTCAGTAGCAATTTATGTTCATCACTTCAACAAAAATAGTCTTTTTTTGGGTTTACAATGTTTGTTTACATTTTAGGCTCTGTATACAGATCTAGTTCGTTATTGTCCAGAAGATGTTGAAGAAGTTGTTGATTTATTATCGGAACGTGAATTAAGATTAAGAACACCGTTAGAAGAAGTTGATCTTTTATTGACTGCCAGACCTCATGAATAAATATATCTCTTGTATATTATAATTATTTTAAATCAGAAACCAAATGTATGTATAGTTTCTTTTCCTACGTTCACGAGTTTGTATACTAATAAATTATTCAGCATTCACACCTTTGTCTTTTCTCATGTCATGTTTAATATCTGACTGCTTCGTATCATTCTAGAATGTGCAAAGTATTTATAAGATGGGCAATATTTGTTAGCGTTTTGACAATGAAAACAAGTATTTTGATAAAGCATCCGCCATCCGTAAGCGCTTTGTTTTTTCCATTACTACACATCATTTGGTACATTATTTTTTGATCCGTCACTATTGTCTAAGGAGTTGCAACTGGTATACATGTTTTTGGATGTAAGTGATCCGTGCAAGAGAAGGTGGTTTTGTAGTCATGAATGAATTCATAGAGGTCCCATTTCTAAAAAGTTTGGTTATGGTTTTACTTAATTGTAAATACCTACAGCCATTTGATTCGATAAATCCTTAGATTATTGCAGATGAAACCATTTACTGTAATTTTGAAAGGCACTTTGTTTATTTGTGAAAGGTCCAGTTTTTTCAACCATAAAGTAAACCAGGTTATTTGCAAGATCAGTCTCGTTAAATGTAGAGTACCGTTATTCAGATGCCTATTCGCGTATAAATGGTTGAATCACACACTAATCATTTGTAAGTGGTATATGCTGGTTGGTTTACCAACAGAACAGATTGTCCGTTACGGTGAAGAACCAGATCCATTTAACTCATTTGTGAGTAGCTTCAAGAGACTTGGATTTCGTGGTTCTCAATATTGATGATATTATTTTTTTGTTTTCTGTCGATCGACTTCCGTAATATTCTCTAATCAGCCTTTTTTCAATACTATGGCTCCATTATCTGACTCCAGTCTTATCGACCGTTAAAGACAACAAAATATGCATCACGATCGACCTCGTACATATTCATCGGCCTAATTAGTGTAGGTAAATAACAGAAGAAATCAAATGTGAGAATGGTTTCCGGATACATCTTTTGCATACATTTGTTCCTATAGACGAACACCAAGAGGAACTAGGGCAATCGAAAAAAGGAAATGTGCTTACTTAATTAAACCAAGCGAAAAACAACATTAAAGGTTGTTTTGATAATTGGAATTAGTCGAGTTTATGTGCTGACTAGGAATTCCGCCTGTAGCTCTTCCACAGTTACTACCGGTCCCAAGCCGGAGTAAAGGAGGAGGGTTGGGCATGGGATAAGCGACGCCATCCCGTAGAAAACCAACTCGCTAAAAAAACGCTAACCAGAAGAAATAATTCAAACTATCTAAATTCTTCCCTGGGAGTTGAAGGAAGAATTACGACGCCTCAGGATGAAATCCGGGATTCTTCGGAATTCACGAGGCCGATGCATCTTCTAACAACCACAACAACAGTATTTATAGGTACATGGAACGTCCAAACACTGTGGGAGACCAGGAAGACCAGTCAAACGGCAACGGAAATGAGGAGATACAAAGTGGCAGTACTTGGAATCAACGAAACCCATTGGACACAAGCTAGACAGCAAAGGCTAGATACGGGAGAGATGCTTCTGTACTCCAGTTACGAAGAGGAAAATGCAACACACTCAGGGAGTTGCTCTAACGCTGTCCAGAGAAGCACGAAATCCACTTGTAGGATGAAAATCTCAGCGATTCAGAATCATCAAAGCATCATTCAAAGTAAAGGAGGGGATCACAATGAATGTTATCCAATATTATGCACCCACCAATGATGGCAACGATAACGACAAAGATCAGTTCTATGAAAGGCTGCAAACGATCACAGCGAAGTGCTCGAGAAAGGACCTCACCATCCTGATGGGAGACCTTAACGCCAAAGTCGGAGTGGACAACATCGGATATGAAGATATCATGGGACGACATGGACTGAGATAGAGAAATGAAAATGGGGAGAGATTCGCAAATCTAAGTGCATTAAACAAATTGGTTATAGGAGGTACAATATTTCCACACAAACGCATACATAAAGCTACATGGATCGCGCCAAACACCACCACAGAGAATTAGATAGATCATATTTGTATCGACAAAATATTCCGAAGGACAATGGAAGATATGAGAACCAGGAGAGGAGCTAACATAGCTAAAAGAGAAAAAAATATTGGTAGATTATAGCAAGGTACTGTCTTTAGTCTTTGAGAACATCTCAAGTCTTCTGTCAAACGACCCCCGGAATTCACTTGGAATAGCTCAGTCAGCAGCGAATTTGAGCATTTGGCTACTCTTCAGAAGTAGGTGTGTCTATAGTCCGTTCTGCTATGTTGTGACTCAGCTTCTTGGTGTTACCTCTAGGGTTTGTGTTGGGACTGAGCTTAGGTAAGTATTTAAGGAGATGCCCAGAAGTACGTAGGATACTGTGAGCCATTAAAAGGTCATCTCTAAGACGCCTGTACCCTACTGGGTAAAAGTTCACTGTTTTGAGTTGCTCTTCATAAGCTTTGAATTTGAGTCCATGAAGTGATCTCGTGGCTCACTGTCTGATTTTCTCCAATATATGCTTATTCCTTTGAAGTGAGGCGAGAAGCACTTTGTTTCCATACTCTGAATGGAGTTCAATAAAACAGTGTCAGATTAAGTAGAAAGTTTTTCCGTTGAACTGGCCAAAAATGCGCTTCAACGTTATCAGTGCAAGGTCTTGTAGCTGTAAATAATTCCCCAAAATCAATAGCTCATTAAGTGTTCGACATTGGATGCTGACCACGTTGTTTAAGTGGATTTGTTTAGCTGAAGGCTTTCGGTCATGCATCCGTACCAGATCACGTCTCAACACGGTGTGGGACACAGCTCCTACGTTTCATTAGCCAGCTTATAGAAAAGGTCCTCGATATATTGGTAACGAATCAAATATATCTTTCCTACCTCTTCTCATCTGACTTCTGATTTCTATCTGATTGGGAACGATCGAACATAGAAGGTGCTACTGGTAGCTAATTGTAAAACTAGAACATCCGTTGCATCCTCATTGGTGAACCCGACGTGATCTGGTACACCGAGCGCACAAACTGTGAGTCTGTTCCATTTTGGAATATTATTATTCATTGTTATTGTTTATTTGAATTTTATATATTGTGATATACTTTTTTTTCGCGAATTTTTTTTCTCGGATATATTTTAATTAGACATTTTTCGTTATCTATATTACTATGACGGAACACTCACCTAAGGTTCTTAAGTTTAAGTCTATTCCCCCTATTTCGATTCAGTTAACGCCATTTTGGCCCGACAATATCGAGTCCTGGTTCTGCTATGCAGAAGCCGATTTTTGCATGCACGGAATCACGGACTCGCGCACACGTTTCCTCGCGGTAGTTAAGGCGTTACCGCGCGAGTTTAACAGGTACGTAACACCTAGTATGTTTACTAGTGATGATCCCGAACCTTACGAAACGCTTAAGCTATCGATTTTAAAACGAGGAGACCTAACTGATCGACAACGGTTAGACCAACTCCTTAACAATATCGACTTGCAACATGGTTCTGCGACGGACATGTTGCATAGAATGAGAGAAGTCATCGGCCAACGAACTTTCGATGATGGCCTATTTAGACAACTTTTCTTGTCTAAACTCCCTCAACAGGTGCAGGCAGTGCTTGTTTCATTTCAAAACAATGCCATAGATGAACTAGCTGCATCTGCCGATCGAATCTTGGAAATCACCAAATTTTCTAAGGCCGAGGTTTTTTCCATCAAGGAAAAACCCCAATCGACCCCGACTGACATGGCCGAACTATGTCACACGCTTACAAGATATCTTAGAGTTCGTAATGACCGTAGTCGGTCAAAATCCTCACGTAGGAGCGTTTCACGTAAGAGATCTGCCTCTCGTGGTCGAGAGACAGACAACCCCGACTGGTGCTGGTATCACAATCAGTACGGTAAATCCTCTAGAAATTGCAGGAAGCCCTGCAATTATCCGACTCCAAAATCGAGTGACACGAAACACAGTTCGGGAAACTTCCCAGCCATTACCGGCAACCGTAGCCGGCGAACACAGCCGTCTGTTATACGTCACGGATGTGACTACGAAAGTTCGCTACCTCGTCGACACCGGCGCAGAAGTTAGCGTTCTTCCCGCGAACTCCAACGACAGACTTCACGAGTCTGTTTTAAGTTTACAGGCGGCAAACGGAAAACCGATCGCTACTTACGGTAAAAGGTACGTCTACCTTAACGTGGGTTTACGCGAACCCATACACTGGATTTTCGTGGTTGCAGATGTCTCTATGCCAATCATTGGTATAGACCTGTTACAATATCACAATCTACTCATCGACACACGCTCAAGAAGGTTAATAGATGGAAACACTAAACTATCTGTTTGCGTAACTCCTTGTTCTGGTTGCAGGTTATCCCCAGTCACGATTAGGCACACCATAGACCCCTCGTACCAATCAGTACTCGACAAATACCAATCGCAATCGAAATTGCCTTGTGTAACCAGCAATGTTACACATCACATCTCGACTACAGGACCACCTGTATTTTCGAAAGCTCGAAGACTCGCTCCCGAGAAGCTTAGGTTAGCTAAAAACGAATTCGACCACATGATGGACCTAGGGATAATTCGACCATCGAATAGTCCATGGGCATCCTCATTGCACATGGTCCCTAAAAAGGACAGCAATGATTGGCGGCCAACTGGTGATTATCGGCGTCTGAATGCAAAAACCATTCCCGATCGTTACCCGCTGCCTCATATTCACGATTTGACAGCTACCTTGAAAGGTACAACTGTCTTTTCGAAAATCGACTTGGTTAAAGCTTATAACCAAGTCCCGATGGCACCTGACGACATTCCTAAAACCGCCATCATCACTCCTTTCGGTCTTTACGAATTTCTACGAATGCCTTTTGGTTTAAGAAATGCGGCTCAAACCTTCCAGAGGTTTATCGACGATGTCTTCCGAGATCTCAACTTCGTACATGCGTATGTTGATGACTGTCTAATAGCAAGTCCGGACAGAGAATCGCATCTCAAGCATCTGGACATTGTTTTCGATCGACTCCAAAGGCATGGCATTACTGTAAACATTCAGAAATGCCAAATCGGAACTGACTCCTTAGACTTCTTAGGACACACTATTGATGCCCAAGGCATCCGACCCCTTAGGAGCAAAGTGGCAGCCATTCTGGATTACCCAGAACCGACCACGATCAAGCACTTACGAACTTTTAACGGACTCGTAAGTTTCTACAGACGGTTCATACCCAAATGCGCATCCCTTATGAAACCGTTGACCGACCAGCTTCGTGGAAATGCGAAATCAATTAGTTTAGACGATATAGCCCGTAAAGCATTCTCCACAGTTAAGGAACACATCGCTAAAGCAACCCTGCTTGCTCATCAGGACACTCAAGCGCCCATTAGTATCGCAGTAGACGCATCCGACTCAGCAATCGGAGGAGTCTTACAACAATGGGTTAACAACTCATGGCAACCTTTAGGATTTTTCTCGAGACGGTTGCTAGACGCGGAATCTAGGTACAGCACGTTCGGTAGGGAACTCCTAGCTATGTATTGTGCTGTACGGCATTTTCAAAATTCCATCGAAGGAAGAGAATTCACGCTTTTTACCGATCACAAACCTCTTACCTTCTCTTTAAATTCATCTTCAGACAAGTACTCACCGCGAGAGTCTCGACAACTGGACTACATTTCGCAGTTTACTTCAGACATACAACACATTTCTGGAGCTAACAATGTAGTCGCAGACGCCTTGTCTCGAATTAGTTCCTTGAACAGTTTCCAAGGAATCGACCATCTTAAACTCGCTCAGCTTCAAAAAGAAGACATTGATCTTCAGCATGAGTTATCCTCGACAACTCTAAAACTAAGTACTAAGCAGATGGGAACAGGTAAGGGAACCTTACTCTGTGACACATCTACAGGTAGGGATCGTCCAATAGTACTAAAACATTATCGACGCAACGTCTTCAATACGTTGCACAATCTTTCTCATCCAGGTGCTCGTGCGACAGTCAAACTTATAGCCGAACGCTTTTGTTGGCCTGGCATGAATAAAGACGTTAGGGAGTGGGCACGCTCCTGTGTTAGCTGTCAGAAATCTAAGGTCATAAGACACAACAAATGTCCCTTAGGCTCTTTCAAAACCCCTGACGCTCGTTTCGACCACGTCCATCTAGATTTGGTAGGACCCTTACCCGACTCGAACGGATACTCCTATCTCCTAACATGCGTAGACCGTTTTACTCGATGGCCAGAAGCAGTACCGATTAAGGACATTACTACCGAAACCGTGGCCGGCGCTTTCGTCGAACGATGGGTAGCAAATTTCGGTTGCCCTTCAACCATCACTACAGACCGCGGACGCCAGTTCGAATCTGGACTTTTCCGTTGTCTGACCTCACTATTAGGAATCACTTGCTTCCGAACAACCACCTACCACCCACAAGCGAACGGGTTGGTAGAACGTTTTCATCGACAACTAAAAGCTTCATTATCAGCTTCAAACGTTTCACAGTGGACAGATGCTCTTCCACTCGTCTTGCTAGGTATTCGCAATGCAGTGAAAGCTGACATTGGATACACGGGATCTCAACTCGTTTACGGAACGACACTCCGACTCCCAGGAGAATTCGTGGATCCTTCAGCTTCTTCATTGAACATGGATCTAAACTCTTACACGAGTAGGCTTACAAACGCTATGCGTTCAGTTAAACCTGCTCACACTCGACCTCAATCAACTGATGTTTTCGTTCAACCCGAATTACGACATAGTACACACGTCTTCATTCGTCGAGACTCACATCGACGACCTCTCGAATCAGCATACGAAGGACCCTTCAAAGTTCTTCAACGCGAACCTAAGTACTATGTAGTAGATAAGAATGGTACGAACGATAGCATCAGTATCGACCGACTCAAAGCAGCGTACTTAGAAGGAAACCCTAGCTACGTCGATTTTCCTTCGGTACAAGCAAACGACACAGCCACTACACTCGTAGTACCCTACACGACAACCGACACACAACTTGATACTTCGTCAACGTCGATAGATAAACCTAGAACAACGCGTTCTGGAAGACGAGTAAGATTTCCAGAACATCTTAACGAATATTGCACGTAGGACATAAGCTTTATCTTGAATTACCCTTTCATAGTTTATTATAAAAAATTTTTTTAATATGCTCATTTTGTTTATTTGCATAAAAAACAAAACAAAAAAAACAAAACATTTTTATTTTTCTTGAGCGTATATATATATTTTTTTATATATAAAAAAAAACCCAAAAAAAACCTTTTTTTCCGATCGCTTTTACGCTGTTTGTAAGTGTATTAGTTTATTTTTTTCCCGCTCATCTTGTGTCCTTACGCAAGTACGAGTGTATTTTTGACATGCACTCACACGTTTTATTTTTCCTCTTTTCCAGGACGGCTGGAAAGGAACGACGAAGTTTCCCAAGGAACCGAAATTTTCATTGTATTATATTTCTTTATTGCTATGTTGTACATTTTAGTCCCATAGTTTAAGGAAAGACGACCAGACGCTGCTAAACGAAGCAAGCTATCAGAAGAGTGTTTACCAACGACAAACTCGTTGGGTTTAAACTTCTGGCTGGTCACGTCTTAGGGGCATCACTACCTCACTAGGGGGAGTGATCTGTAGCTGTAAATAATTCCCCAAAATCAATAGCTCATTAAGTGTTCGACATTGGATGCTGACCACGTTGTTTAAGTGGATTTGTTTAGCTGAAGGCTTTCGGTCATGCATCCGTACCAGATCACGTCTCAACACGGTGTGGGACACAGCTCCTACGTTTCATTAGCCAGCTTATAGAAAAGGTCCTCGATATATTGGTAACGAATCAAATATATCTTTCCTACCTCTTCTCATCTGACTTCTGATTTCTATCTGATTGGGAACGATCGAACATAGAAGGTGCTACTGGTAGCTAATTGTAAAACTAGAACATCCGTTGCATCCTCAGTCTGAACGAAAGACATTTTGTCACAGTTAGCGTAAAACTTCAGATCATAGGGTACCAACACCCTCAGATGTTTTTCAACTTGAAGTACTTCTAGAAGATAGTCGTCTAAGTTAGATTCGCAATCTGCAACAGGTCGCCGATGGACTACTTTACACTTTGAGGTGTTGAAAGTAGGTCCGTTGTTGTCCGCCCAACTCTGAAGTCGAATTAGGTCCTTGAGAAGTCGCAGCCTATCATCTTGGTTGCGAACCTCTCTCTAGAGTTTCTAATCACCAACAAAAAGTAACAAATCAGTCGATATATGCTGATGAAGTTCACTAATATAAATTAAGAATGAATTGCAACTTCTTTTTTGAGCTAGATGTAAGCAACAAAGTACGGAGACTTCATATTAGAGGCCTAAAATTTTGGACGGCTTTTTATATAAATACTTATTTAATGCTTAATACTTTACTGGTTAATATTGAAACCCTACGAAGTGTTGCGGTATCAAAGAATTAATGTGTTACGTCAAGGATGTCTGTTGATGAACACGAAGTGGACTTGTTAGACTTATCAAGTCCTGACGTTAAACCGTCGAATTCGTCAAATAATTTGGTCCAAAAGCCTTCCAATGTCGTAGAAAATGGATGTAAACCAAAGCATGAAAGCGATCCTACTCTTTCAGTGTCACCTATCAAAGAACAGTTATTATTACAATTAGATGTCACCCAGGTGAGTCATTGTCTATTTATTTGTTTGATATCAGGCTCGAAAGTGTTTGTGTAACCTATAGATTCTCAAACTAGCCAAAGCTAATAGGCTCATAGCCTCCGGGATCAGTAACGTTTCAATCAAACATACTAAGCCAATGTGAGGTAGGCTCCGAGCATCTTTTGTATGCGGTGGAACTTAAACGGTTACACATCTTATGGAACCACTTTTTACACTCACCACATTGCATTCCTTCCTCCACGGGGAATAAACAATTTGGCTGTCCACATTAATAAGTGCTCACGACTATTGTATTCAGATTAATGTTTAAGACACACTATAAACCCACGTTTCAGAATCAATAAGAAATAAAGTACCACAAGACAAAGTTTAGCAAAATTTCAGACCTTAACCGAAATACTTGAAGTTAAAGTAGACCAAGAATGCTTTTTGATGCAACAAGTACACAAAAGCAAAGATAATCACAAGTACTAAACCACTGATCTCTCTTGAAGCACGCACTGAAGTCAGTTTTTTCATTATAAGCGTTCATAGAAAATCTTAATAACACTCCTATCAGTAAATACTCAACAGCCAAATGCTCGGTACAAAGACCCGAAACTCGCTTTGGGTCAGTCAATCCTAACGTAGAGCCTGGCTTTCAGTTCGTTTTATGAATATTCCTTAACTGTGTTGCCAAAAGTTTAAAATTGTTAGTCGAAGTATATGATATTCAGGCACCCAAGCCACCCTGTAAAGAGTTTATATATGACCACTTGTTGTACGATCAAAAAGGAGTGTTTTAAGCAATCATCTCTTGTAATAATAACAATTCGTACCGCTAGCTACCAAATTATTTCCTACATTCCACCCGCAATATTATTCATTCTCAAAGGGTAGGTTGGTAATAGCTTTAAATTAAATTCTGCGAACTTCCAAACTACTTTAGCCCCAGATTGAACCGGAATATTCCTATTCTTCCGTTGGTGTTTGTTATTCGGCTGAAATACCTGATGCATGGAAGTAAATAACTCACGTAATTTGCAATGATTGTGCCTATAATGTGTACTTCATACAGTTCTGCGGAAACCTTTTATTTATGTCATTACGTGTCGGGTGGTTGAAGTTAGCCAGCAGAAAACTTGTACTTGTAATCTTGGGGGTCTAGATAAGGATATAATTATGTGTCTTCATTTATTAAATAAACTAACCTTCAAACTAGTGGTTATAATCTGGGGCCTAAAGCCCCTTATTTGTTTCATTTTACTTGTCTTAGGGGTAGTGTTCATCGTCATAACACATATATCGAATTTTACTCATCGGAAGTAGATTGGTTCCATCACAGACTTCACAGTGGTCGAGACATGTTTGCAGCACGAAGATTTACTTTTTCATTGAATTCTATTTACAAATTTTGCTTTCCTGTAGTTTTTAACATAATATAGTAAACCACATATTTTGAAGCTAGTGTTACTTCACCAACTGAGATACTCCATACCACTCTACCACTAGACAGAATACAACAAGTACTCTGCTTTTTATGTCTGTAATTGGACTTCCATAGTTATATGTGACCTCATGAAGTGTTATTATTTTAGCCTACGGCACCAAATAATACATGTATTTTGAAAATTTGGAGAAAATCCATAACCCCTCACTATCTTCAGCAGTCCTAAGCAATACCTTAAATAATGCCGTTTCTAGTGTAACTTTGGCGATTGAAGCTCCTGGTTTTGTTTACTGTTTTTCATTCCTCCTTATTTACACTGGTCTTAGTGAAATAACACTAAGTGTTATTCCAGTCTCGATATACGAAGTTTAGTTGGCACTTTGCAAATGAAATTATTTCAAGATATCTCCGTACTTACTGAAAACTGAAAGTACTGTAATCCTGTTCAGTATTCTCTGCTGTATTGTGGTAGCGAGAAGTGTTAAGAATGAACTTCATTTGTATGTTGCTTCCTGCATTTAGAACACTGTATAAAGCAATATATTCTTATGGTTTAGCATAGTTTTTTGCGAGATATAAGTTTTCTCATGTAATTATAAATTTTAGTGAAACTTGATAGAATTCTAATGAACTCATAACTTTTTGATCGATAATCTTATCCAGAAACCGCAGCCACATCTGTACCCTCTATGAAGGAAAGGTAAAAACGTTGATGCTAATTTATGCGGTTGTCAGTTTTGTTAACTAAATTCGCTTCTAAATAGCTGGTTCAGCTCACTGTCAAACTAAGTTTTTTTCATTTTCACTTGTTTTAGGCTCGTCTTGTTAGAAATTATGGTTTACTCCCTATGAATCTTTACTGTCGAATTCGCATTGGAGATGCCATCTTCGAGACTCAGACTGCACTTTCATCTGGCAAACATCCTTTTTGGAATGAAACCTTCCAATGGTAAGTTTTATTTGTTAGTCTATAATTACTGCTATCAAAACAGGGCCAGTGTTCAGACATTTCCACTTTTATAAAACTAAATTCTGTTATCCATTGATGGAAATTCTTAAACAATAAATCAGATTTTATCAGTTAGATTTTGAAAAAGTATAAAAGTATCATTTCAAGTAAATAGGATTTGTTATGTACAAAGTCTTTCAACTTCCTCATATTCAATTAGTATTTAATACAACTAAGTTTATATAAGGCAACCGACAATATTCGAACTATACCTTTCAGTCTACTTTTATTTGGTCTGTTGTATTATAACAAGTTTGGTCGTAAAAAATGAATTTTTCAGTCATCGTACAAAATATAAATTTACACTTGTCGAATTAATATTTTATTCACCAATCGTATAATGAACATGCTAAAACTAAAGAGTTCTAAAGGCTTCTAATCTATGTAAATGCATTAATTTCATATTAAACTGGATTCGTTTTCTCTTTTCAAATTGAAAATTATTTATTCTGTCATAATTATTTTTGTTTTAATTAAATTCTGATGAGCTTTTATTCATTGTTCTAAATGAAAGAATTTATCTTTGTCAATAGTTATGTATGAGATAATATTCTGGTAATAGGTATCTTCATGTACTAAATTGTGTTTATATATTCTTTTTAATTCGTTTATTTTTATTTTATTAAATTTAGTTGGTTACATAGTGCTGTTGACAGATTAACAGTAGAAGTGTTTTCAGAAAATGTCTTATTTTCCGATTCACAAGTTGCTAATGCTGTGATAATTTTCCCTCCATCTTTATTTGATGGTGTTGCTTTAAATCAATGGTATTCGCTCAGTGGAAAACAAGGAAAAGATTTAGAAGGTTCAATTAATCTGGTTTTCCGTTGTCGAGTAAGCAAACTAAACTTATTATTAACTGTAATTTTCATTTACACTAATCAACATGATTGTCGTTTATTTAGTCGTTAAAATTAGGAAACTGATTTCTAACAAGTAGTTAACAAAAAAATAAGTGGTTTTTTGGTGCAAATCTATTCAACTACCAATTTCGTCTTCCTTTTTTATCAACTATAAACTGGCGTATATCTGTTTTTTGTTACCAGTTCATATATACTTGCAAAACAAGTATGTGAAAAAATAAGGTGTGTACACGCACTCAATTTAATATGCATATCATAAAAAATTTTGAACTATGGGTCATTTATTTCCTTTCCAATGCAACTGCTTTCAAATTCATCGTTAGACAAAAACTTATGTCTCTTTGATTCGCTAATTAGCGAGAAACTTCAACTTGGCTTACTTATTCATAAAGAATCCATTACCAGTTTGGCACGAACATGGTATTTTTCTTCTGGTTCACTCCTCATCATTCTTCAGTTCTTCAACCTCCACTCTTTCCCCTTCTATTCTGAAGGTGGTTTTTGTTATGAATTTATGCCCGGCTTTTGTCACGTGATTTATTCACCAATCGAAATACGACTTATCCAATCTTAGCACTGTGCCAAACCAATGACGTTCGACCGGTATGAGCAGCCTAGTGTCCTTATTGTCGCTTTATCCACCTAGCCCTTCCAGTTGAGTCCAGAACACCAATAACAGCTTCACCGTACGAATCATTTATTTCAAGTATACTTGGTTTATATACCAGCCAAACAGATTGCATCATACCATAAAATAGAAAATAACATTTCAACAAGACCAAGTCAAATATGGCTATGAATGTGGGAGATAGTAATCAATAAACTGAATATAATTTGAGAACAGTAAATCGTATAATGATAGTTTATAGGTCGAAATAAAGCTTATAGTAAGATGAATATAGATGTATACATTCTAATCACTAAATAGTTATACAATAGGAATACATATATAGAATGATAGTCACTAGGATATAACAGTTTTATGCTTCAATAACGTTTCATTTATGATCAATTTACCTACTGATTAGAACTGATCTACATAATACAGGATCTGGTCCAATCATTTATCTACTCCAGTTGCCACAATTCACGACAACATAATTGAAAATCAATAAAATGATTTATGGTTTAGGGACAAAAGATGGGAAGCCTATGTTGGTTCTTAGTTTACTCACTTTTCGTGAAGTGGCTCAAGATTCTTAAATAGCATCTCTTTTAATATTACTCGCATTATCAATAATATTATCATGTTTCACTTACTAAAATTTCTAGAGCTCTCTATTCGTCTGCTTATAACCTGATAGCTTTTGGCGATTACCAACATTGATTCTGACATCTTTTTATTCATCTCTGTTTATCAAACCTCACTTAAGTGCTCAACACCTTAAGGTGGTTAAAAGACAGCGTTTAACCATAATCATCTGCTTGTGTATATTAGTTGTTGATGTGAGTATCTCTTAACATAAGCTTCTTTTTTCCCAAAGTACTGAGCTTATTTGTACGGTAATGTTTGTTATTTGTTTACTTTGGCTTTCTAGTAATACTAAGTCTGGTTATTTTTAGTGTATTCACCATATTGACTTATGGTTTTGTTTATGAAAAAATAAAAATGAAAGACCGATAATTTATGTGACTTGTCTCTTTACTGATGCATAAAATGAAGTTTCTAAGGTCGATTTGTATGTATATATGTTTGTGTACACGAATATAGCATATTAGTTGCATATTTATTAACAGCATGTGCTTTTCATTTTCTTTTTTGTAATACAACTTTATTGATTCATCCAAACTACTGCTATGATCTTATTATTGCTCACTCACAATTGTAAACTAGCACTTACACAAATGATTATCTACTTTTATTGATTTGCGAAATTTCTCTTAATAGAGTTGTGACTCACGAGTTCTGATATCATAAAGTTAGTAATTGCTGTGCGGATGAGTGTGATTTTCCTGGCCGAGGTTTGTGAGCTATCAAAAACTAATGTTTGAAAAATTCACATGATTATGGCTAAAAATTAGTCTTCATTTAAATCTTAAACATCATAGAATCAAAGTGTTTGCTGAATTCACTATTTAAGGTAAGCATAACAGAACCAGAAATTCTACCGTGATTTTTGAAGACAAACTGCTTAGATAAATCTCATCTGATTGGTAGTTTCACATCCTTGCTTTAAGGGAGATATATTGTCTACTACTGAGTCACATAAATTATTGAAAACCAGTCACGACAATCCGGTTAGTTAGTTCAAAGTGGCTTAATACCCAACAATCATTTCTCTTGTTTAAGTTTGATTTTACTAGCGGTACACTTAAAGTTTCTATTTTAGAGGTAAACTTCATTTAGCTTAGTCACTCTCAACTCCAACTGTGGATCCTCCAAACACCTGCTCTAATTTTATCCACTACTGATCTACTTGAATACCAGGCCAGTTTCTGCTTGAATTAAATAGTTTTACTTTTTGAATTGGATCAGTTTAAATAGAACCCTTCAGAAAATCGTCCTTTACCAAACATGATTACCTCTTGTCAAAATATTTTCGATGTAATCATCCAGTATTGCTGACTGTCGTGTGCAATTTTCATTTATTCCCTTCACTCATGAATGCAAAGCCTAATTATCCTATGATTATTCAAGTTTTTCCCTGTTAACCGATCAGCTTCTTTTACTCTCTTTTCAGTACTTGGGATTTTTACTTTTTCTGTGACTATAATATGTGACAACTTTGTTTTTATGCAAGAGGTTTTATTACGCCTTACTCACTTGACTCCGGTTCTTTTTGGTGACTTGTTTAAATTTTCCTCCATTAATTTCTTATCAATAACCGAGTGGTATTGTTAGCAATCACAAGTATCAGGTTTGTGGTTCACAGCATATATCTCAGGTCTATATGTAGTTTCACCAAATACTAGTGACTCAATATAAGTTGTCAAGTTTTTTTTATTTTGTTTTGTAATGGGAAGAAGGCTTTATGTTAGAAAAACACCAACCCTATGTTTAAAGTTTGGTAGTACAATAACGTTCACCGGATAATATTATTCGTTTGTCCCATTATGACTTATTTCCAAAGAAAAGGTGAAGGAAAATCCATAGAAAGTAATAAGAAGTTAAAGATTCCCATTGTGAAAATCAGAACAACACATGTAAGCGAACAATTGTTTTCAATTAGATCGTCATCAGGCTTTACTCTAATATGCATGAATATTTATACGAAAATGTTGAACCAATCAAGACAATTTGAATCAATAATCACACTGAAATAGATTACGTCACTGCACGTAATAGGTAGAAGTACAAGTTGATAGTGGAAAGAAAGGTGTACTGATAGTAGTAAGAACAATAAATTACGATAACAAAAGTCTTATCAATAGTTAAACATTGGAAATAGAAGGTCAAACGTGGGATAAGACTTAGAATAATCATTACAAAACATTAAGATCTTTACGTAATAAGAAGTGCGTAAATAATTAGTGAAGAATACAAACGGAAAGAGGCGGAAAATTACAAACACATAACAGATGTAAAAATTATGCTTTTATAGTAATAATGATTTTATAGTTGAATTCATGGGTCAATTGAAGCTAGGCCACCATGAAAAACCTGGAAGCACTGGACGACCGTTTCGTCCTATTGTGGGACTCCTCAGCAGTGCGCACCCACGATTTCGTGGATTAGTTGAAGTTAGACATTAACACCGTTGGATGCAGGCTAAGTGGTCTAGAGGTTAAGTGCTCGCACACGACGCTGATAGGTCCTGGGTTCGAATCTCGTTCGGAGGGATCGTAATTGAAGGCAATTGTTCGCTTACATGTTGTTGTAATAAGAGGTGTTAAAGAATGCAGTTTGAATACAAATACGTCTAAAGGTGAGTTTATATTCACAGTGTGAATAATAGTAATTCGAATAGGATAAGGACTGAATTAATGGACCTAAAAATACGGCTGACTAATATTTATCAAAATATAAATGTAGGTGAACATATATTCTCCTTCTTTTCTTTTCCGAACATTGGGATTCCTTCTGGTACAAGCGAAAAGTGAGAAGTCCAACTAAATACATATTTAGGTCCCTCAATTCATTCAAATATATATATGGAAGCACTAACCTAGTGTATATTTCCAGATTCTTATCTGTAGACTACCTATTGTGTGGCGCATATGTATCCGGTGCCCTTTGTACCAATATATATGTGATTAAATAAATAAATAAAGACTACCTATTGAAAAATATTGTTTACTTCAAGGGCTTCGTCTGTCATCATTAGTTACTGATCAGTTTAGTCCAGGATATTAACAACAGAAAAAATCCAAATCTTACTAAATAATACTTTATTGACTTGTTGAGTCTTACCTTAATGTATCACCAATTTTTATTTAAATAGAGTTTGTTATATTCTTCTGATATCAATATAACTGTGACTTTACTTTGTTTCATTTTTTTGTTTTAATTTTAGAAAGTACCAGTAAACCTTCCGGTTTTACAGTCCAGTCCATTATGTGAGTGTAACTGCTTTAGTTCCGTTTGTCTGTCTGCTTTTTCTTATCGTATAGATCAATAGTTCAGTGGTTTTCATGTTCTACTATCAATCATTTGCTTTACATTGATTACACTTCCACCGACTTGGACGACTATGCATAACAATTAGACTGCTTTGGGCATGATGTATAGTTCTTATTTTCGGTTAGGATTATACCCTGGTTTATGCTTGTGGAACACATTAAGTACATATCTTTCTACGTACTTTACATTCATCCACTACTTCTCGTATTTGCCCAAATGCTTTTTCGCGCATACCGATCCCTTTTTCAGATAAGAGTAAATGGATCTTTATTTTTAAAATTCACTAAATTATTTTAACATGAATTAAACTTACTTTAGAATTTATATCCCTAATAGAGGTAAACAAAGGAAGTACTCACATCATCTTTAATGGATTATAGAATCAATCTTCAAAGACGATCGATAACAGCTGTAGGATTATTACGATGTAACTGTGTAATGTCCTCGAGTCAACAGTGTAAATGAATGTCTCATAAACTATTTAGATGAATTACAATAATAACGACATTTTTAATAATAAATGTAGAAGTGAATAGTCACTCAAGTACATTTATCAAACTTTAGCATACATTTACACGAGTATGTGTTTTCATGTATTGTGGTTGTCAATCTTAAACCTAGTAAACATGTACACTAGTCCAAGTTCCTAAACAGCATATCAACACAGCCAAAGAGAGAGAAATGACTGGATGAAAATCAAGACGGTCGAATTGGTAGCTGTATCAATAATGGTAAACAAAAATATCTATATTTAAAGAATATGTTTCACAAAAATAATCAGCAAATAAAAAGTAGTAACATAAAAACTAATGATCTGGAGTAGAACAAGAAATAAATGGACATGTCCCACTGTTACCTATTTTATGCCATTTCAGTTAAGATCTACACTCATAGGTTACGTTTATCTCGTATATCCAAACCAAGCAGTCTAGTCCTCCTATTCAGATAAAAATCAACAAAAAATATTTCTAGTAATAAATCAACTGCAACATTCTAGAAGAGTTAATTTAAGGCGTTGAAATTCCTAGTTGGAGACTAGCTTAAGACTCTTTCTGAACTCAGAATCAATAGTTAAATATCTTTTAACATAAAATCACACTTCCCTCATTAATTATTCACATTTGATACCTTTTTTATAGATTGTCAACCGAGATTAGGTGAAATCGGTGGTATGAACGTATTACCTAAACCAATATCTGCTGAAGATGTTCAATCTATACATGAAATTTTCCCATCTGTTGAAGATGATACAATTCAATCACTTTTAACAACACATCATGGAAATCGAGAAATTGTTATCAATGAACTACTTCGTATGACATCAGAAACTTAAAACTGTAAAATGTGATTACCATCATTGTATTTTCATTCTACGTTCTTTTTTGTTGCTATTGTTGTTTTTATTTGAACAAATTTTATTGTCCATAAATCCTTTCTCTCCCTGAGAAATTTTCCACATTTTATTTTATTTACTTATTGTTGCTTGTTTTCTCCATAGAGTTACATTATGTATCTTCAAATTGTTATAACGCATTGTCTTCTCTAAGATGTAGCTATCAAGATTATCTCAATCCTATAATTGTGATGTTTACTAAGTGTACTTGTGTTTTTGTGTCTTACCTTCATGTTTTTATTCATTGATTTCTACCTTTTCTACTAATTTGTTTTCTTTCTCAAGCATATCCTATTTTTGTGTTTCATTACATTTGTTCTATAGCCTAAATACTTTATTACTTTACTGACTGTGGTTATGCATGTGTTCCTGTCGTTGTTATTCCGAGGCGTTTGCCTTCTACAAATGATGATTATATAATCTATATATGTTAAATATATATAGATATGATATATATATATATATGCTCTTGTTTTCAGGATTTTATCTGAACAGTTTCAGTTCTTTATTGTTATACAACTACCGACCATTGTTTTATATGTTTGTTTGAGCTAAACAATCGTTAGATTTTCTGTAGTAATAATGTGACTGCCAAATATGTTTTTTTTGTTTTTGTGCAAAGACATACATATAGTTATCATCATTACGAGCTATTATGGTTGGTCATTCAATAACTGATTCTACCTGTACCATCTCTTAAGTTTTACATTGTTGTTTGAGCTGAAGATTGATTAATTAATAATAACCCATTTTACCACCAATAGTCATTACATTTTGTTCATGTTTTGTTTAGCATATACGTCGCTTTCTTTTTTGATTCTTTAGAAAAGTGGCGAAACGTCAGCAATGTATTTCTCTACTCACCAGAATATTTTACGAATCACATATTGTAAAGAAAGGATGCAAATACTTATTTTGTTTAGGATTATGTTAGAGAGTTTAAGAAGGTTTTTCAATCACATTTGTTTCAGCTGGAGAATCATTAAAAATCAAGTGACGCTAAACAAATGTTTTTCTCCCCTTTAGTGACTCGCAGGAAGTACATACTCCAACAAATATGCTCTCGATCCCATGTATGGTTGTAGCAATAAAACCTCTTAAGATTGTGAAAGTTGAAATTGTTGTCCAGTGCTCTGTATTGATCAGTTCCTCACCAACTGATGGAAACCTACTCACTTGACACCAATAGTTTAAATATTTAGGTGTTTCAGTAGTTTTCGCTAAGTTACGTAAAAGACTAATTTGTAGTGTTTCTTTTAAAAAACCAAATATATAGAGATTCTATAACTCATCATTTATTTATATTTAAAAAATGACCTTTATAACTATGTTTAATCCTAATAGCTTTGTGACATGTTAAACTCATAGTTAACAGATTTATTCGATTTTAGACGACAAAAAAAACAATGTAGTGCGTTTAGTCTTCATCTAATTAAGATTACTGAACTTTGTGTATAAATCAAAGTTGATACAAGTGTATACACAAAATCTCTAATTGGTGTCGGATGATACAACTTTTAATTATCAAAAAGCGATATGATTACGACTAAGCGATAAAATTAGTAAATCAAGCTTTTTGAATATCTTTTTAATTTGTACGTGGTGTTAATATATGTGAAGAAACTTGCTATTATTAAACGTGTAAGTAATAATAAGTTAATTGTTATTTCCAATCAATAAATGATCATTAGAGCATACTACAATTCCATCGTACAATATTACGAAAACGTATAACTTCTCGAACTCCAGAGCTCACCATATTTGATGTATAAGCCAAAAATATAGTACATTGTGATCAACTTGAATAACGAACTGATCTTAGCCAGACGTTAACACCGTTAAATCCCAGTTAAGTAGTCTAGAGGTTAAGCTCTTGCACTTGAGACCGAAAGGTCCTGGACTCGATTCTTTCTCATGAGATTGTGAGTGCGCGGTGCTTAGTAGTGCCATATTAGGGAAAAAGGTTGTCCAGTGCTTCCACGTTTTTAGTGGTGGTCTAACATCAGTCGATTCCTGATCTCAATCAGAAACTTAACAATCTCCATATTCCCATACCGATAATACTGTAATACTCTGTGATTTTGAAACGTGATCTATTAGGGTAGAAGATATACGTATACTGAAAGTTTTTGACCCTATTTTTCTCTGATTTACTACTTGCGTTTTGTGGAACTACCTAGTCACCGATGTTAATGCTAGAGATGGGGTACCGTTCGAAGATAGCAAATCGGTTGTAAATCTTCATCGACTGAGGTGGTTAGGTCATGTATCAAGTACACCTTGCCACCGCTTAGGTCGGAATAGTAGGAGTAAGTTGGAAGAAAGCTTCAGGTGACCGAACCAGTAATTTAGAGGAGGCCACTTGTCATACCCTTTTCTGAATCCATTTTGTTTTAAATTAAAATAGCGTGATAATGAATGTAATTGAATTACTAAATGATAGTGTTTAGCGTATGTAAAACTTAGTTTTTTTTAAAGATTAGATTACTTTTATTTGGTCCGTTTTTGTATTTTATATTATGAAAAAGTCTAAAAATAATTGACGCTACCAAATTTCAAGTCGTATTTATTTTATTGTACTCAATAACCGAAAAAATTGTTTCGAGGGAAAGAAAGAACGTTTAATAGGTAATTTCACAAACTACTTTTAATGCTCAATCATACCATTACTGATATAGTCAGTTTAAACACATAAGTCGCCTTGAAATGATGACTTAAAGATTAAAACAACAGACTTTCAATCACCAAGATCGAATCGCTCTCTACTTACTTCAGATAACGAATGATTGATTAACTGTGAAAATGAATATCACAAAGTGAACAACCCTTAGTTGGTTTACAAAAAGTTTGTCTATTCACAAGGATGATAATAATATATATTTAGGAAATAATTATATAATCCACACCAAGTTATAGATAGGTATAATCAGGTTGATACAAAATGAAAATAACACGAAACATAAATTATTTTAACTGGACATTTATTACCGAGATGTTAATAATATGAAGTACAAGATCCAAAGAAAATGTATATTCAGGAGTGACCGTATTTTAAAGTGAAGTATTATTACCAGACTACAAACCGTAATAATCATTCACCTTGCAATTATAAGGTTGTCTTTCATGAGTAGTGAGTGAATAACGTGAATAAGATAAGAAAGTGGCACAACTACACTGTCATGAATGCTTTGGGATAAAAAAATGTTACATCTACTACTTGAAAGTTACATCCACCAGTGGTACAGTTTAGTGTTAGTTTAATTTGTGTGGAGTAACCGATTTTCTCAAATTGATATAGATGGTGTGGTTCAACGAGGCCATCTCATCATACTAAAATATCTAATTAGTTTGCCTGCTCTTACTAGCCAAAGATGTATTTATGAACCAGTATTTTCTTAAAATAACTGAGAAGTCTTATTTGCGAAGATGAGAATTGAATAGTGTTAGGTCCATTCTGATCCAGTTAAAATGTACTTACAATCAATTAAAATCAGAAAGAAGAAAACGATATATGTCAAAATCAATTAAAAAGTGTCATGAGGAAAATACACTAAATTCACTTATTCATTGATCTGTCTCTTGGCATTTCTGGAGCTCTTTAGGACCATAACGATTCCTGCAAACATATTACTATTTTTACAATTGTTAATCGATATATCTGTATAATAACCGTGTAAAAGTCTTTGAATTTACTAATAAGAAATGCTACGATACACTCTAAAATAAATGAATCTTTAACTGTTAGCAACTGGAACAATACAGAAATATCCATTAAATTAGGAAATCTTATTTCATTGTTCATATGATAATCATTTGACATGACGGCTGAAAACTGGTACCCACTACCGGAGGACTTGCGAATCACCCAGCCCTAGTAAGAATATGAGGACGGTTGATGAGGAATTATTTGACACCAAAAATAAATGGAAATGATATTTGAATACACAATTATTTTAACGGATCATTTACATTGATTAACAGCTAGATTTATATGAATTAAGTAGTATTTAAGATTAGTCAATCCATAACTTATTACATGAACATAAATGAACAATATCATTAAATTTATTGTTTCTAATTTACTAAATTACATAATTACTCCTATTTTTTTAAAAAATGTGAATACATTTCATAGACAGTTTGAACAAAACATCGATTATGTATGTTATTTTCACTCCAATTTATTAAGTTCTTACCCATCATTTCACATCTGATAATTGTTATATCATAGCGAAGATTAAATAATAGGTAACTTCTGAGAATTATATATATAAGGGGATTTTGAATGGATGAAAGACAAAGATGTTGTATCCTAGCGAAGACATAAGTACGGGTAACTTCCGGGATCTATTAATTGACCATTATTCTATATATATTCCTATTGTATAACTGTTCAGTAACTAGATTATGTATATCTATATTCCTCTTATCATAAGCTTCATTTTGACCTGTGGATTATTATTATTGTACGATTTATTATTCTTAGATTATACTCAGTTTATTAGTTACAGTCTACCACGTTCACAACCACTTTTTAGCTTGATCATGTATAGATGTTATTTCCTATTTCATGGTATGATGCGGTCTGTTTGGCTGGTGTATAAACCAAGTATACTTGAAATAAATGATTCATATGGTGGAAGCTGTTATTGATGTTCTGGACTTAACTGGAAGGGTTAGGAGAAAGAAGGATCAATAAGGACACTAGGCTGCTCATACTGGTAGAATATCATTGATTTGGCACAGTACTAGGATTGTCTAAATCGTGTTCCAATTGGCAAGTAAGTCACGTGATAATTAACAGTGCTGAAAGACACAACAATGATTTAGTTTTCTTATCTTAGCGATAAGATAATTTCTCAGTTGATGGTTCAAAGTAATGAATTGATGAATCTACGCTTTATAAATCATTGATCTCATTTACAATCAGATTTATTAATTTCTTAGCTTTAATGTTTTTCTTTTGAGATTACTGTTTATTTATAGTTAAATATTATCGTTAATTTCATATACTGTTTTCTTTTTTATTAAACATCAGTAGATGCTCTATGTACTTACAGTTGGTCAATCCATATTGTTAGTTGTTTTTTTTCTCTTGTCAAAAGATTACGTGATGTATTTTTAGAAACGTCAATATCAACTCCACATGGTAATTCATTGTTAAATTAAGCATAGATTTAAACACTAATTAGTCTGTTATATTGTTCTAGGTTGATAGTAAAGTATTGATCGATGGAAGATGATAAAAAATATCATATTTATACTTCTTGTTGTTGTTTTAATTATTATGATGATTAGGTATTACTCAGTCAGTTACAACGTAGAACTTCGTACGTACGTACATCAGTTCGAGTTGCCATACCACATTAGCACAAAGATGAAGTTGTCGATTCAAATCCCATTGTGGTAGAAGTAGTAAGAGTATAAGTATTATGTGAAAGATAAGGGTTTGAAGATGTTATTGAAGGAGTATAATACAGTGAAATAAATTTGGAAAGAGAAAAAGGATACGGACATGAAGAATTTAGAAGATTACAATTTGGTAGAACACAAAGAGTGGATGCACCTGCGCCATTGCAAACGATTTTGAGCCATGTCATTCAAGGTCTCTAACCATCGGTTGCTATCATCTCTCGAATCCCAACCAGGTAGTCTACACCTACCAACACGGCCCAGTCCACTTGTCAGCGACTTCATGAATTTATGCCATGTTTTGGTCTGGCCGCCCCTAGCTTTCTTCCAACCTTCTCCTACACCATAAAGCATTGCACGTCGGGGCAGTCGGTGGTTGGGCATACGTAACCCATGTCCCAGCCATCTCAACTGATGAAGTTTCACCACTTCATCAGTCGATTTGCCATCCTTACCTAGTACCCGTTTCCTAACATCTGCATTACTTACCCGCTGGTCCCAGGATATACGAGCAATGCGTCGAAGACACCTATGATTGGATACTAGTAGCCTACGAATATCCTCTACTCTTATCGGCCATGTTTCACTGCCATAAAGGAGGAGTGAACGAACTGTTGCGCAGTAAACCCGTCCTTTGGTTGCCAGACGGATATCTCGCCTACGCCATAAATGACGCAAGTTGGCGAAAGTTAGACCAGCCTTCTGTATCCGTGCTGAGATTTCGTCACACACCAGACCACAAGGGCTGTTGAGACTCCCAAGATAAGTCAAGCGCTCAACACGCTCAACTAGTTCACTCCCTATCATTAGTTCAGGTGTCGATGCAACCCAATCCTGAAGTAACATTTTGCATTTCGAGGGAGAGAATCGCATCCCGAACATGCCTGCATTGTTACTTATGGTGGTCGGGAGACTGCATTTTGTCAGCGTCTTCACTGAATAAAACTATGTCGTCGGCGTATTCTAAGTCAACAAGTGAATCTCCCGGTAAAAGTTCAACTCCAGGAGATTGAGATAATGAAAGTGATATCTCTAAAAGCATGTCAACGACAAAGTTAAACAAGAATGGGGAGAGTGGACAACCCTGACGAACACCACTTGAGGTAACCAATTCTGATGACAGTTCGCCATAGGCTCTAACTCGACCAGTTATGTTCGAGTAGAGAGCCTTGATGAGGTTAATGTACTTCTTTGGTACTCCTTTCACTGACAAACACTGCCATAGAACCTCACGATCAACGGAGTCAAATGCCGCCTTAAGGTCAAGAAATACTACGATTGTGGGACGTCTGAATGTATGTCTATGTTCTAGGACCTGACGTAGAGTGAATATCTGGTCTTTGCAACTACGTCCAGGTCGAAAACCAGCCTGGTTTTCTCTAGTCTGCTCTTCACGAGCTTTGGTTAGGCGCCTAAGTATTATTGAAGCTAATATTTTAGACACTATATTAGTCAAACTGATTCCTCCGTGATTGTCACAGGAGGACTTTTGTCCTTTCTTATAGACTGGCACAATCAGTGATTGGGACCAGTCAGAAGGAATTACGTCCAGTTCCCAGATTCTACCTAAGACCTCAGTCAATCTCGTTGCTAGTACTGAAACACCATCCTTAAAAATCTCAGGGGTAAACCTGTCAGGGCCTGCGGCTCTCCCTCGCTTTAGATTTCCTATAGCTTTTTCAACCTCGTAGAGAGTTGGAGGACTTACCTCAATTTGCCATTCAGGACGACTGGGGATCGTGGGTAACTGAAGTGTGGCTGAAGGCCAGTTGAACTGATCCCTAAAGTGTTCTGCTCATCGATCCAATCTCCTGGATTGAGAATGAATGATTTTCCCATCTTTGTCTGAGATAGTTTCGCTAATAGTTGGGTTCCTAATGCCGGTTTCTTTAATAAGTCTGAATCGCTGTCTGCTGTTACCTATTGCCGCTGCCTTTTCCATCTCTCTTGCTTTCGCTACCCACCACTGTTCACGACCATTACGTAGGCTTCTTATTAGCCTTCGCTTAAGCTGACTTCGCTCTTCGTTATGTTCAGAGCCAGGTGGGATGAGTTTTCGAGCATCTATCAGTGTGGTAGATGCTGTTGAGATCCATCGTTTCTCGCTGACCTTATG
The DNA here is from genome assembly GCF_000237925.1 of Schistosoma mansoni. NCBI lineage: Eukaryota > Metazoa > Platyhelminthes > Trematoda > Strigeidida > Schistosomatidae > Schistosoma > Schistosoma mansoni. Next base: position 34,677,359 of record NC_031502.1, on the reverse strand, counting down.
GCTTACCTTACTAGCGGATATCACTGCTGTTTCCACAGCTTTACGGATGTCATTCCACGCTGCTTCGGGGTGGGCACAACTAACATGTCTGTCTAACTGTTTTTCCAGTTGTTCCTGAAATATATTCTTAGCTTGCTTATCATTAAGTAGAATCCTTAGAGGCTTCCCTGAAGTGTCTTTCCTACGTCCAGTAAGACGCAGACAGATACGTGCTTGCACTAGAGCATGATCTGAGTCTAAACATGTGCTCCAGAATGAGCGACAGTCTTCTATCGAGCCCCTCCATCGGTGGCTGATAGCGATGTGATCTAATTGGGTCCAACGTTGGGACGAATTCGGGGGTCGCCATGTCAAAAGATGTTTTTCCTTATGCTGGAAGTTAGTATTTGCAAGAAATAGGCGGTTATCTGAGCACAGCTGCAACAGACGGTCGCCATTATCTGTTCTTTTAGCCACGACACCATAAGATCCACCCAGGTGTCTCTCCCTTTCACTTAGTTTACCTACTTGAGCATTAAAGTCACCTGCCACTATTACTACATCAAAACGCCTAGCTTTTCGGAGAAGGTCAGAAAGTTTCCTGTAAAACTCATCTTTTATATCGTCTGAGCTGCAGTCAGTGGGAGAGTAGGCAGAGACGACGAAGAGGCAACGACGAATTTCCCTATCTTTCCGAGTCCTTACTGATCCGTTTAGTCAGACAGCGCATAGACGACTGTCTACTGGGATCCAGTCTAAAAGAGCTAGTTCTTCTCTACGACTTAATGCTATACCTACTCCAGCGAGGCCACGGGAAGCAGCATCAGGGCTTCCAGATACACGAAGCGTGTATCGAGATGGTTCTTTATTTTGATTAGGTGAGGTCAAATGAATGACACTACTCGGATCTTGTATGCGCGTTTCGGAGACGCAGCACACATCGATGGTGTAAGATTCTAGAGTCCTAGCTAAGGAAGCCTGTTGTCCTATTTGGCACAATGTTCGGACATTAAAAGTTCCTATATGTAGTTTAGAGCGTGGTTTCAGGAGACCAGGAATAACGTTCCGTGTATTCGAATCGTTTGCCCTAGCGGTGCGAGGTGATAAAAGGACGTGGGAAGGGTTAGTCGTGGAGATAAGAGAGTTATTAGGAGTAGGAAGGATTTGAAAGTGACCAACTTGGTCTTGTGTGTTGTTACGGGTATGAGGGTTAATATCACTTCCCGGTTGCCCACCTCGTGGAAGGGCTCTTCTAGAGGTATCCGAAAAGGAAATTGGATTAGAAGTGGTCTTATTGGCCTGAGAGCGTGACCGCAGTGCCCAAGGGACAACTGCTTGAGGCCGGTCACGCACGGCCTTTTTGTGGGGGATTTTTGACGTGTTAGCTCCGTTCTTTAAAGGACCTTACCGCCGGAGACGGAAATCCGTGGGATAAGGCGAGATGTGCATTTTTAGGGTCGACCTTTTCTAACCCCACCCCTCTTTGTGGGAAGGCAGCATCGCTGTCATGCTGGTTGTCTGAAGGAAACACCATACTGCCGTCACACCTCTGTACAGTCAGCAGTACGACTTCGCCTTCGGACCTTGGGTCTGCTGCTTTTAGTCTTACCGCTCTTCAACCGACCTGTCTGGCATGGTAGGACCTTGAGGAACGATTGTTCCAGCCAGCATAGCTCGATTGGTTCATCACGATAGGCAAGCCCGACCACCACGTCAAGGTAGCAACAACGGTCGGGATTAGGTATTACATTCAACATTATTCTAATAATACTAATTAGGTATTACTATTAGAATAATGTTGAATTTTGACTTACATATTAGTTAAATTAGTAAACATTTAATTTACAAAAACTGAAGCTTAAAAATTTTGTACAGTTCAAAGTCTTACTGTCTATTACAATTCTCACAGCAAATTGATATCAAAGAAATTTCATAATATAATTCTATATGTTTATATCTAAAACTTGGGTATACGCGTAATCTTATAATGTTGAATTCATGAATCGATTGAAGCTAGACTACCATTAAAAACCTGGAAGCATTGGACGGCCGTTTCGCCCTGTTGTGGGACTCCTCAGCAGTGCGCATCCACGATTCCGTCTCGCGAGATTCGAACCCAAAACCTATCAGTGTCGCGCGCGAGCGCTCAACCTCTAGACTATTGAACCAGCATCCAACGGTGTTAATGTCTAACTTTAACCAATCCATGAAATTCAGCAACCATTTCACCAATGTCTTCAGTGAGTTGATATCTCACAACAGACCTGGTTGAACTCCACTGGTCACTGCTTCTCACCAGAAATCCAGGAAATACCTCTTAGAGCCAGTCACCAGTGAGCGTATGATCATTATTAGATGGGGGGTTTTCTGGAGATTTTAGTAATTCTATATAGTTGATAGGTCCTGGGTCCGAATCTCGCGAGGCAGTATCGTGGATGCTCACTGCTGAGGAGTTCCACAATAGGGTGAAACGACCGTCCAATACTTCCAGGTTTTCAAATTAATTTGAACACTGATAGTAGATAATCATCATTTATTTTATTTACTATTTATTTCAACACATAAATATTGGTACAAGGAGGGCATCAGATATGCGCCACATAAAAAATGTCATTTCATTTAATTGTGTGAGGCAGTGGAGCATCGTGAGGCGATGCAGTCACATGGTAGCCCGTGACCAACGATCGGTTCATACGCCATTTGTTCCTTCAGGATACTGGAGCCCATATGCACCATCGGTTTGGAATCAGGGTTTTCCAACTGCCCTAGGTGGACTCGCTGTGTCCACCAACCCGGTTAAAGTACCGGATATTCGCTTTCCGTCCTCTCACTTTCGTGAAGAACAACCCCGCCACGAGAAGGCAGTGAGTAGGACTTCCCTGTCAGAGGCTGTATACGCATGGACATGTGAGAGTATTTCGAGAGAGAGGACGGGCCCTCCCCACTCTCGGCCGTACCAGGGCATTTGATACCAACTTGTGAAAAACAATAAATTTTAAAATATATAAATCGTACATCTAACAGAATATCACTACAATATTCATCGCATTTACATGGTTTATCTGAAATTATTGTATGAATGTATAAACTAGGAAATCAAGCTGACTTAGTATCAAAATAAAATTCAATCATTTTAAATAATATTTGGTGTAGCAGTCGCCTATTATTATTAATTTACTAAAAAAAAAGTATCAACTTTTGGATTTAATGAAACCTTAATCATTAGAAATCAAAATTATGAATTAATGTTACTTTATAAAGAAATTACAAACTACAATAGAATCTTCATAGTTGAAAAGATGAGTCAATTGTAGCTAGACCACCAAGGAAAACCTGGAATCACTGGACGGCCGTTTCTTCGTAGTATGGGACTCCTCAGCAGTGTTCATCCACGATCTCACCTCGCAAGGATAGAATCAATGTACTTTACGAAAACACTAAAACTAACTAAATCAATTGCTATACATGTATATACGTATAGCTAATAATGTATCCGAAACTCTTAAAAAAATATAAAAAATCAATGTTTAAATAATTATTGATAGTTCCTTTGATGAGAACAACAATAATTCTGTGTGACAAGCTATTGAGATGTATGCATTTCTTAAAATAACATACATATTAACTAATACCGAAAGCGTATGATTATAGTGGAACACGTTCACATTAAAACTTTGTGTTTTCCAATTTATTTCACCTTAATTGTTTGCTTAAACATGTTTTGGTTTTTTTAGAACACCAAGTAATACGGAAAAATATCATATTACTCATGAAATCAAAAAAAGAAAAAAATCAATATAGATTTTGTGTAGAATACTGCTATATTTTGACATTGAACATCAAGAGATATTACTAAATATTTAACTCGGATCTCATTATGTATTATGAACTTCCCTAGCTACAGACTCAAAGTTAGTTGTTCGTCTCATTTGCTTTGTAAGCTATCACTCATGTTAAACTCTCTTTCTATCCTTTACTTTCTACTCTTTTGTGCTTGTGATCAAATATGCTAACATCACTTGACTAATACCATATTCTTCTTGATAGAAAATTTGTTAGTTGTATGTATGTCGTTTGAATAAAGCATTTTGAGGAGTTTGGTGTTGGTATCGTTACACTCCATAGTATCAAATATTTTAAATCTCAAAAATGACTACATGTTAGCAAAGTATTTTTAAACAGTACTATTGCTATTTCCAGCATGAAATCAATCTTCAACCATTTAGTTTCTTTTCTTTCTGTCGTGTAGGAGACTTCAGTTCGGCCGGAATATTAGTTGTCATCAATTTTTTTAATTTTTAACGTAAAATATGGTAAGTCATTAAGTAGTTATATTTCGTCAATACTAAAACATATACCAAACTTTCAAATGTTCGTACTTAATGGTCAAATAAAAAACAAACAATACAGTAAATTAACGTTAACCATGAAATTAATTCTACGGTTATCAGCTTCATACTTAATCAGAGAAATATCAAGAGAACCTATACGACTGCTTACTTACTTACGCCTGTTACTCCTCGTAGAGGAGCATAGACCACCCACCAGCATTCTCTATCCAACCTTGTCCTAAGTAACAGCTTCCACTTGTTTCCAGTTGCTACTCATTCTTATGATGTCTGCTTCCCATTCCTGACTCAGCGTGTTCTTAGACCTTCCTCTTTTTCGTTTCCCTCCAGCATTCCAAATTACCGCTTGCCTCGTGATGCAGTTTGATAAAAACTTCACGATTAAATCAATTATTCCGTCACAAAAATTAATTAATATTAGCAATTTTCTGAGGGCTACAACGTTATAGATAATATTATACAATGTAACTTGCATTAAATATTGATACCAGTTGTTACAAGTTTATTGGAGCCAAACTTCTTTAGAATTAGTTAGAGAATAATCAGCATAGTTTAAATGTCCTAAGTTATTCCCAAAGGTTGGGAATCAGTCTTACATCCAACATTTTTTTAAGATTCTCAACCGAGAAGTAGAAACGAGAAGACTATGGAAAGTAGATCATACATGTTTTTTTTCAAAAATAAAGCCTTGATGGAGTTCCTAACTAGATTTTACACCATTTTTATGAATAATGAGTTATCTTAAGTCAGTGTTTTCAAAACACATACACCTAAAATCAGGTACAATGTTACTCTCATGCCAGTTTCGATCATATTTGTGCGAGATCTCATGAGTTTCACAAACTTTAATCGTAATGCATTCAAAATCTTATTGTATCATCTTCTGATCCCTATTATTATATTGTCTTATTCTTACGCTTGTGTTATTGCTTTGTGTGGTCGACTACTTTCAATGTCAAAAGTAAGTGTATCCAGTGCATTTACTGATTCGTTGACTTACTTCTTCCCTTGGTCTTCTCTCCAGACTCTTTCACATACGCTGATGTGGATATTCTACTCTCCCCAGACCAAAATCTATCTTCAGGCTGGATACATCCGTACCAAAGGTTGGATATTGCAAGCCTAATCTAATTTAATATCACTTCCCCTCCTCATTTAAACACTACTGTTTAACCAATATTCCACTACGATAGTGATTCAATCCGCCTAAAAACGATCGCTTTTTCAATTGATAAAAAATAAATACGGCGTACACCTAAGATGAGTGTCCAAATAACAGTTCAATCTAATCCTATTGTATAACTCTAGCTTAGCCTCATCTCCGATGACCGAAGTTGTGTTCTTTACATATTTAGGTCAAAACGACAAGTCCAGACACAAAGTTAGGTAGGAAGACTTGTATTCAAATGCTCAAATTATGTAAAACAATCAGTTCACATAAGAGTATATGCTTTAAATTATAATTCTGTCACAATAATATCCTTGAAAATATTATATATTTATTGTATCCCGAAGAGAATTGTGAATGGTAACTTTTGAGGACTATTTATTGACCAGTGTAATATGTATATTTCCTATTGTAACTAACCTAATCATACTCGTTTCCTCTTATCATTAGCTTTATTTTGACCTTTGAACTATTATTATACGATTCTTGAGTTATCATCAGTTATTAATTACTATTCACAGCCACATTTGGCTAAATATTGTACAAATGTTATTTTCTATTTTATGGTACGATGTGGTCTGCTTGGTTGGTATATAAACCCAGTATGTTTGTGAATAATGATTATACCACAGAGGCTGTTATTGGTGTTTTGGACTCAACTGGTTGGGCTAGGCAGATCGCAGGGTCGGTTAGCGCTCTAGACTGCTCGTACGGTTTCGTGTGTCACTGTTCCAGCCGATAATTCGCTGCTCCCTGATTGGCGGTCTCACCAAGTCACACATTAACTAGGCATCCGCTCGGCCACAAGATATAACAATATTGTAAGTTAGCATGGTATGTGTCAATGACAATGTTATTAGTCAATGAAGTTGTTCCAATATGTCTTACATGGATTGTATCAGATACGCCGTTTTGTGTCTTAATCTATTTTCAAGTTACCTGTTATTTCATTTTTGAATTGTTCTGTATTACAAGAATGAGCTTGAGTGACACTAACGATCAACTTTGACAAAATGTATCCCCCTTTTAGCTGATCGGAAGATAATCACTACAAAAAAAACAAATTACAAGTGTATGTAGCACTTACATGGTTAATGATTTGCTGGGATATGAACGTTTTTTCTTCATTTTACGACGCGTAGGAATTCGTCTCAATGACTGAAAACCATTTTTCTTTAAAAACTTTGATAGAGACGAAATAGCTTTTCCGACCAACACACATAATTTCCAATTCACTTTTACAGAAGCACGTCAGAGGATCTACGAAATGTGATTTATGGATAACAACTTCGTGGCTTCATGAGAATATGGAAATTCATTTATTTGCTCTAAAGTCAGACAGACCGCATCACACCATAAATTAGAAAATAATATTTGCACAAGATCAAGCCAAATGTGGTTGTGAACACGGGGGACAATAGTCAATAAACTGAATATAATTTGGGAACAGTAAATCATATAATGATAAGTTTATAGGTCAAAAAAAGCTTATGATAAGGGGAATATAGATAAACATAATCTAGTTACTGAACAGTTATACAATAGGGATATATATAAAATAATAGTCAATTAATAGGTCCCGGAAGTTACCCGTACTTATGTCTTCGCTAGGATACATCTTTGTCTTTCATCCATTCAAAATGATCATATCACAGGGTTCAATTCATTATTTTAGATATCTACTGTTCTAAAACAAAAAACTACCTACATTCATCTCTATTCATTGTCCTCAGTTGTTTGAAATAATCCAAAACGTTATAAGCACTATATTGAAACATTTTCATCATATTCTCGTATCACACTGCTGATAGTACTCATGTTATTTTTATGTATGTAACATGATCTTAATAATCATGACCTTCAACTTCTATCTGTTTGTCCTTACAATACGATATATATTGCGGAATTAAATAATAACATATGTATAGATGAGACCTATTAATCATGTCATCACAAGCGAACTATTTAGTTAGGCCTGGTAAATTTTTGGAGCATAACCATGCTAAATTTCTGGTATCCTCACATTAGGTTTAGTATGTTAAGGTTGATTGACTTCTTCAGTTAACCTTTTCGGCAGAAAGACAGTGTTATCTAAGTCCCCAATTATTCCCGTCTTGTATATCTGTTTCCTGCTATTTTCAGCCTATGCCTTTTTTCTTTTATTTGGTTAAATATTAGTTATTCAAATCGCTTGATGATTCGACTGAATGACGTCTCCTTATATATTTACTAACTAAACTACATTAATTAACTCGGCTCACTCATCGTATACTTGTTGGATTTGAATGAACTGTCGTAGCAATTTCGCTTCGCCTTCTGCAAGTTGTACACTTTTGAGAGTTACAGTAACAATGGTTGTCAGGCCGGTTAATTTACGAAATATTGGAACAGTCTTAAAGATATTCCTCAATAACACAAAAGAAGCACATATTATTTAACCATTTTATACGTTCATCTACAATTTAGTTGTGACAGTTGTTACAAAAAACAAGTTACTAGTATGAAATTCCTAGACCTCAATAATTTAAATATTGAAACTATTTTTAAGTTAAATTTTTACAAACTTCCTTATATTGTAATAGAACAAAGTATTAGAGAATAAATATTGGGTTTAGTGAATTCAACTTTTTGTCTATAATGTGTGTTAAGTTTGACTGAGAGTGAAGATTACAAATAGCGACCTTAATTTCAAAAGAAAAGGGAACAGTAATCGAATTAAAAACTTGTTTAAATTGTTTGCTATTTGGTGGTCATATTGATGAGAAAATTCCCGCCAGATCGTTCATGTGCCTAACGATGTGAAATGAACCTAGTTAAGTTCCTCAAGTTACTTGATAGAAAGCGAATCGACTTGACATTTCAAACACTCCATTTTCTAGTATTTTATTATAAACTACAATATCTCCCCAAGGTAATTTCAAATTAATTCACTTCTGATCCCACTTGTACGTATCTGTGATTGGTGTTACGAGGACTACGGAATCTAATGACAGAACATGGTTTCCTGCGTCTGATATAAACTATAGATAAATAGAATTATATTTAAGTGAATTAAACATCTCATCGTTAATAAACTAGAACTGTGTCACATGATTTATATTGATTGTGCCGATATCGAACTAATAAATCCATAATTTCCCTATTCTGTTTAGCATTATTATTATTATCTGATGCAAATAACAGTCGCACGCTTAAATGAATAGATTAATTGCTTTACTCTTTTCGTTTGTCATAAATTTCTATTTATCAGAGATGAAAGATGAACACAAAATTCCTACAAACATGGATAATAATATATCAGCATGGAGTCGAAAATTGAAGGAAGTTATTTCTACCGATCTATCAAATAAAACTTGGGAAGGTCCATTTTACTATGATGTATTCATTGGTAGTATGATTGCTTTACCATGTGTAATAAATGACAGTAAAATTGAAGACATTTACATTGTAAGGAATACCACGACTAATAAAGGGAAGAAATCATGGGCATTATTATGGATTCATAACACATGGACAAATGTTATTGATCCTTGGTTAGGTGATGGGAGACGCAGTTACAATCCATTAGATAATAATCGTTGGGAAATACCAAACATTGACTTATCAATAAGTCAGGCATATTTATCAATCATAGATGTTGATCCAACTGATGTTGGAATTTATGCATGTGTTATGGTTACCTATCCAATTCATTTTGGTTATTCACCAGTTGATTTAAAACAAACTCAACTATTAAGTATTCATATGGTACGAGTTCACTCTAACTTAATAGTAGCACCAGAATGCCAGGATGAGGATGACGATCTGCAGAATGGAAATTACTGTAAAACTGGATTTGAACAATGGAGATTTAATGTTTATTATCCAACTGATGGACGGGTAAACGTTACCTTATTCCATGGTAGGCCAAATCTATAAATGGTTATTAAAATGTATTGTTTTAGTGGATTTGGTCTGGAGTTTAGTCCAAGAAACGCATTTTTTTCTGGCTTGTGATTCGTCGGCTGGTATGACGTCCATTTCAGTGAAGTCCACTATGAGATCAGATCCCAGAATCTGTTATCTCAAATGTCAATAGATTATTCATCAAGACGCTACGACATTAGATTGTTCAACTGGTATAAATTTAATTGCAAGGGTATTTGTTTTTCCACTGTTGACAGAAGGAACTACAAATTATTAGTCTCTATTGACATATGTACATCCTCTGTAGATAGCCTGGAGATTATCAGTCGCATAAAGTAGTTATCGTTTATTTAAGAATTAAACAAATCGAATCAGAGTATTTCAAGCCAATAGTGATTAGTCGATTTCAAAATTCGGTTGTCTATTCTTTTTCTATCAAGACTACAACCAAATCACAACTCAATGTTTGTAAATATCAAAAAGTGCAGTGTGAATCGGATTACAGAATTTAATATCATCGTTTACAAATATGTAGATTTAAGGAATGGATCTTTTTGATTTTTTTTCTAACATTCCGATATTTTATTCATAGCTCTTATGACGCGCGACGTCTGATATTGATACTAATACACAAAACTTCCTATATGCAAAACCTTAAGTCAGCTGCTAAGTGAGAAGACCAAGAGTGGCCAATAATATGTATTTATCATTTAAAATATTTTTGTTTGGTGCAATCTAGCCTTCTCATTTGGTGAATTTTGATTAACCCATTGTATCACTAGCAATTCGTGTATTCATAAAATTTCTACACGGATATTTTCTTTATGATGGAAAGAGATGTTCACCCTCAATTTATGAGATTATTACTGACCTTCAATAAGACTGGACTGTACGAACCAAATCAAAATTAATTATTGTATCATTACGTTTCTAATTATTAATATTAAAACGGTTCTATAAGCGAAAGCAAAAATACTTTCGTTAATAGGTTTTTTTTCGACTTGGAATAGAAACTGAATGTAACAGTAGTTAAGGTCAAGGACAAAAAATACGACAGAACAGAAAGATTTGAATGAGAGGACTTTGAAAAAAAGCAATCCGCACCAGGACCTAGAACCACCTAGAGAATCGATGAAAAACCAAGACGAGAGTACTCAGGGCCATTTCGTTTTAGTAAGGGATTCATCAAATGTTGAATTCAATTTACCAACAGATGAATTTCCTGAATAAGTCCCTATCCTATCACACATACAGTCTCAGTAGGGCTATAATCAAAACATGTAAATATATAAATTGCTAATAATTATGCTTCTAAAATACAAATAAATACGATTAGTACAAAAACGCAAAATAGTGGTTAATTACAAAAGGAACTATAAGCGCACGCCCGCCAAATGGAAACAGGGACACAATAAAGTAAATCGATGAAACAGTTACTCATGTTTGATAAAGGGCTGGTACATTTTTCCAATTGATAATTACATAAAAAAAGGCAATGATCAATAACCAATCTGAAATTAAATGAGTCATAAATAGTAGGCGCTGAGTGCAAAGATTATTAATTGCTTCACACTTGTTGATCGAGATTAAAATCAACTATTCTATATCAGATAATTTTCATCAGTTTCCTGGCTGACAGTCATTTGTGACGATAATGACCTTTAAGATGTACAGATTTTTCAAGAAAACTACCTCACACAATAACGGACGAAATAATGTAAAAGCAAACAAGTCACAAAAGAGATATACAGTATTGTTATGAGAGAAATATCTTACAACGTACATGTCAATCAAATTGAATACCTTAATTCAAAGGCTAGAAAGGAGTTTTAAAAAGTGCTTTCAGTAGTGAAAAGTAAACTAACCATCTCTTCGTTTCTTTCAGGTAATGACAACATTCAGAAATAATGTTTGGTCGTAACGATGCTAGAGAGACATGCACAAAGTGTATCTAAAGCGCTTTTCAATACAAACTATTTTAAAAATAACACAAATCATTCCAAAAACAGTAGGGCATTCGATCGGTAAAAATATTCACGGATGGTTAGTATCCGAAATTGTAAAGTAGGGATAAATGAAGATTACTTTTGAATTGATTTTTTCTCATATATTTTCAGTATCTGACCTTTCTTACTTTTATTGAAAATTTTAGCTCCATGTAATGCAGATATTTTTCTAACAGCTTTAACAATGAATAATGTAGATCCGACATTTTGGAGTATTGGTTGGAAATTCGTACCATATGGTCAAATTGATGATACAAAGGTTGTTGAAATGAATGAAAACTCTAATATTCAATTGTTACAACTATCTTATAAATATCTTGAAAATCCTCCCATTATTAATTCATGGTTTGTTAAATTCAATGAAAATGTAACTTATCTAGATAAGAATAATTTATTGACAAGACAGATTCATGCATCAACTTATTGGAAGGCTCATTGGCTTGCTTTAAATAGTTCTATAAAACAGAAATCTGGGGCATGGCAATGTTGGATTCAAAGATCAATCCATAAAAATGACTCATTTACAACTGATATTCCCCATATTCGTTGGTTAACAAATGAAGTACATGTGAAAATTATACCTAGAAAATATACTAGTCAATTGGAGGTAATAATCGAATTATGGCGTATTATTGCCTTAATTATGGCTCCATTAGATATTTTTCTGTTATTCATACTATTCACTGTTAGTTGGTATTTAGCCTATTATTATGAAAGCAAGTCTAAGTCGAGGAGGAAATCGAATAACACTTGCAATGTAGAAGAAAGTTCAACACAATCCATTCAACAGCAACCAAATTCTGATGAATCAGAACAAATATTGATACCAACTCAGTATGTAGATGAATTTCTTCAAAACTCTGGTAATGAATCATATAAAGAATATATTATTCGTAGAAATAAGAAAAGGAACGTTAATCGTATGGGTTTTAATTGAGAATACTCTGAGTTAATATATGGAAAGAAGCATCTATATTACATAGAACACTGGTAAATTATTATAAAGTTCGTAAATCTAACAAGACATTATATTTAGTATCAAGCGTTTATTTTTATCATTCTTAGCTGCATTTTCTATGGTCAGTTTTTTATTCTCATTGACATCATATGGTAAATACATTTCGATCTTATCATCAACTATACATTGATCCATTGTACTCCACTGTACATCCGTGAAAAAAGGTACTACAAGTGAATAATTCAAGATGTTTTTCACAAATTTGTAGCTTGTTGTCAGACCATCAATAAAGTAGGACTCAGGCTAGATGCAGAGCTATAGGCAATAAAGGTGAACCGATATGCAGGCCATTTTTATAAATGATTAACTGAGATTCGAATCTGATGGGCTAAACTAATCAAGCACACAGTGAATCTCCATATCTCTAATATTCTGATTCAACAAAGCAAAAGAAATTAAATTGTAACCGTCTATAAAATAGTAATCCTTATGTCAAAGGGCTGTAAATTATTATTCATAATTATTAAATTTTAGTAGAGCATGACTATCATAATTTAGATATCAACAGATGAACACAACTTTCTCCCCACAATGGATGTTAGAAAATCATATTAATGCTAATCAAGGATGTTTCACTATCATGTATTTTATGCCTTAATTGCTTCAATCTCAATAACTTCCTTACTCGGTAAAGGCTTATGACAAACCGTGTGTAAATCAGACGTATTATAATTAACTAAGGTTAGGTAAACAAAACGTTAATTAGTAGAAATGTTTTTCGATGAAAAATATTTCCAAGTGATATTCAAATCTAAGTTCAATATTATGAATGCGTCACAGTAAGTATTTACAAAAAAGGAATGATTCTTAGTGTCCCTGTAATTAAAGTTGCTGAATAAGTTTACTTTCTCCCATTCTAGTCATAGAGCAACTTGATTCAACTATGTAAACAGTAAAATTTACAATCACAAACCACTTAAATCAGACTAGCAATAAGTGATTTTTTAAATAAAATGTGACAACATATCAAAATGCCCTGATATGGCCGAGAGTGGGGAGAGTCCGCTCTCCCTCTCGAAATACTCTCACATCGCCACGCATATATAGCCTCTGTCAGGGAAGTCCTACTCACTGCCTTCTCGTGGCGGGGGTGTTCTCCACGACATTGAGAGGACGAAAAGCGAATGTCCGGCGCTTTAACCGGGTTGGTGGACACGGCGAGTCCACCTAGGGGAGTTGGAAAACCCTGATTCCAAACCAATGGTGCATATGGGCTCCAGTATCCTGAGGGAGCAAATGGCGTATGAACCAATCGTTGGTCACGGGCTACCATGTGACTGCATCTCCTTACGATGCTCCAATGCGTTGTGGATCAGACCTTCATGTCAAAGGCTCCAGGTGTGGCCCCCTAAGAAAACAACGTGCTTCAGTTTTGGCACCTGAGCAGTATCACATCCCTCACACAAATCAAATGAGATTTGTGCGGCGCATATGTATCTGGTGCTTTCTTGTACCAACATTTATGTGTATAAATAAAATAACATATGAAAATACTTTAGTTCGTTAGTTACAGTGAAGAATTAATGGATAGGATCTATTCAGCTAGACTAAACGATATATCATAACTGTTTAACCTCTTCGATATCCATTTAACATAGAGAAAAACAATGAAGCACTCTTGATAACTAAACACTCGACAATAAAGAAAACAAATGATACAACAAAAATAGAAGCATAGTTTATTTTCTTTTTACTCAATGATTCTCTAAAACAAATGAAATGAACAATAGATGCTATTCAATGAAAATTGAAGCGAGAATAAAATTACAATTTTCCCCTTACACTTTAATCGTTATATAACAAAAAATATAAACAGATGACTGAGATATGCCGATTTGTACAATGAAAAAAGTCATTTTTTTATGTACACATACACATAAATGTATCATGATGATGATGATGCAAAAGTTATGAAATACAAAGTAGTAGAATTTGTTCATTTTAAAAATTTAACAATGTAGGTTTCATGTCAAGTTGTAAATTTTTCTCCCACGTAGAAAAATATATCGAAAAAGAATAATCCAATTAAGGTTATAACAACCAACAGTTTTTATTTTAAAACATATATATAGAAAATATATAAATATTGTTAAAAAATTAGTAACATGGAAATGACAAATTAGTGTTTTTTTTTAAACTATGAAAATCTTACAATCTCTACAAAAACTCTGGTTACTAGTGACTAGCTTCAAGATGCAACTCTTGAAGTTCTAACGAGAAATCATGACTAATGGAGTTTACCCATGTCGGATATCAAACAGTAATACACCACAACCGATGGATGAAGGTTATGCGATATCGTAAATTGGTTAAAGTTAGGCATGTATACTATTGGTTGTCGACTCGATAGTCTAGAGGTTGAACATTCGCAAGCGAAATGGAAAGTTATAGGTTCGACTACTGCAAGCGCAGTCAGAGGGGCTCTATGCTTAGAAGAAATGATCACCCATCACTTCTCAACTTTCAATGAAGGTCTAACTAAGATTAGTTTATGATTTAAGCATTGAAAACATGTATATATGTCTACTAGAAAATCGTCATGTGAATATCGGAATTATTAAGAGATCTGTTTAAAGAAACAAGTGGAAAGTTTCCTCTGTTTATCGATAAAGAAAATGTAAGTAATTCTTTCTTTTGTTCAACGAAGAAAGAGAGATTAACTGAAGACTATACAATCAATCTGTTTTATGTTCGAATATACAACGTTGGCAATCATTAGAATGATGCCGAAATCTAAAATATAAATATATTCATGTTGTACTAGGCTTAATTGAAAAATTGATGACTGTTAACACATTGATTGGAAATAGAAGAGAGCTTGAAACTACAATTAACTAGCTGAAAGTGAGGAGTTTAAACCAATGAGGCCAAGTTCTACAACATTTAACACGCACAGAATTTCACCTTTTCTATACCGTTCTCTATCATCTTATAATTTAAAATAATAAATTTGATCCGAAAGAACAGCAGTGATATGAATTACATTTCTAGCATAACCCAACACTTATTAATAATTCAGCCAATTAAACGAATGCTGGATACGCGAGTAGAATGAATGTTCTGTCTTGCAGATCGAACACAAGTATAAAACAAGCTGTTCGGTAAGCAACAGATAACAGGATGGTTTAGTAATTTCAGAGCAATCGGAATATATTTTAATTTTAATATTATATGAGCCTTCAAAGTGGGATTAAAAATTGACGTCATACCTAAACTACACTGACACATCCAAAATGTATCAAACAAGGACTAATAAGTTTAACGAACGTTTAAAACGTTGAGTTTTCTATAACTATTAATAGACACTTCCAATAATACTGTCCAATATGACAGATATGGGATGCAAATTCTTTTTTTTCAGTAGTCATCAACACCATACTTTTATGGTAAGTTTACAGGAATCTTGTGAATGGTTCTACCCGCACTTGAAGCGATGATAATTTAGAGTTAACAGAAAATTCGTAATTTTAACAATTTTGTTACAGGTTAGAACACCGTACTACATTTATTTGGATTTGTATCACTATATTCTCAGACAAATTGTAGTTTAAAGCGAAGTATATGAACTTCTATGTAGTTCTTAAGTTGCATATTGAAAAAATTATTCACTTGCAAATAGATTCTAAAAAACCTTAATATTTCAATTCAAACAAAATCTTAAATACTCTTTTAAACAAGAAAGGATATCTATCACTTAGCAGATCGAATGTTCCAGTTCCAACCCTGGTTGGATTTCCTAGAATGATGTTTTCCGTAACACCTAAACAATAAAAAACACATCAAAAGGTAAATAAAATAAATGACAAAGAAAACATTAAATCGTCCATTGAATTAATAAAAGATCAGTTAATAAACGGATGAGTGAAATGTAATCAAAAGGTTATAATGGAGAAGATTTGTAGCGCAGATGAGTGATTTCGATGGCGTTTTGTTCTCTGAGTTGGATGGTTTGGTCGTGGAGCTTTCAAACTTCTGCCAGAAGTTTGTGCTGATGATGTCGTTAAGAAGAATGATGAAAGCTCCACAACCGAACCATTCATCTCAGAGAACAAAACGCCATCAAAAAGGTTATAGTTTTTGCCATACTAACAGACAAACAGTGGATTGGAAGCCGACTCTATCTACTTAGGGTTCTCTACGAACC
This sequence comes from Schistosoma mansoni, assembly GCF_000237925.1. Taxonomy (NCBI): domain Eukaryota; kingdom Metazoa; phylum Platyhelminthes; class Trematoda; order Strigeidida; family Schistosomatidae; genus Schistosoma; species Schistosoma mansoni. The sequence continues at coordinate 34,660,789 of NC_031502.1, read as the reverse complement.
GTGTGGTATCATTACCCCACATATAAGTAGTGTAACACAAAACTAAGTATATAAGTATGTACTCTGTAAACGAGTTGTATTATTTATAGAAATCAATTTACTTGCTCTGCTGAATACAAAACAATAACTTCGTAGATATTCATTAACAGGGTTAATGGGTCTTACGTTCGACATTCCAATCAGAGTCTTCACAATAAAATAACCTCCAAAACACTCTCAAATAGATAACAAAGATTTTCTAAACTATCGAAACCTGAATAAAGTAATTAAATCATGAAAAATCAATGTATTTAAATATAACACCCACCAGTCAATTGATCATCTTGACAATGATAGGCAGCTTCAAACAAATGATCACCAGTTCGTTCAAACTATAAATGAAAAGGAACCAATAAAAAGTTCTATTACACAATGAGGATTTCAAATGATGAAATTCGAGTTTGACGAGGACAATGATACCGAAAAACCTCCGAAGCTAATGTGAATGAAGATTACTGAAACTTTATTATGCACGGAACCGAATACTACTTATTACCTTAAAGTAGGTTGTAAAAATCGAGGATTTTTTAGAGTAACATTTAAAATAGATAAGATCATAAAATACACATTAAGGAAATGAAAAATAAAAGCACACTCTTACAGAAGCTAAACAAAGTACACTGTTTTTCGCTTTAGCCATTCCAGTCCTCTGATAACCACAAACTTCACCCTAAAAACAATAACAAATAATAAAGAATTAGTTCTACATTTGAAAATAAAAGCATTTGACAGTAAAGAGAGTAGTATTAAGAAAGTCATTTAGAATTCTTGTATATATATACGTCCTATGAGGATTGCCTCTATCTGAGACTCGTCAGCTGGAGGTACCTGCATCCTAGAGTTGATGTTCATTCCATCACTCGAACGTATTACCTTTCGCTTCAAACGCTATCGCATTATCTACTTAGCTACTGAGTCTAGATAGTCACTGGCTTGTGCAAAAGAGATCGATCAATCTCCGTCTTAAACATCAGTGAGAAGATTCAAACAACCAATATATATGGACTAAAAATTGCACAAGCTAGTGGTTATCTTGACTAAGCAACTAAATGGATAATACGATGGTGTTTGAAGTGAATATTACTGGGTCCGAGTGACGGAGTGGAGACTTATGAGTTTCATGTAGTTTTCGTGTCTTTTCAACATAGAGAAAGTGAATACTTGTCTATTGTCGAATTTGAGTGTAAAATTTATTTTCATAGTTGAAAAAGCATGAATCACTTGAAGCTAGACCACCAAGAAAAACCTGGAAGCACTGGACGGTTAAGTGCTGTATATTTTTATAAAAAGTTCCACTTTTGTCAAGTTAAAGTATGT
>NC_031502.1:34607302-34659233 GCF_000237925.1 Schistosoma mansoni | reverse complement strand
TGGTCTAGCTTCAATTGATTCATGCTTTCACCTATGAAAATACTAAAAATCTCCACAAAAACCCCTTCTGATTGTAAAATTTATCGTCCGATCCCATCACCATCAAAGATGATGAATTGAGCCTCCTAAGAAACCTACTCATCGAAGGATTTCTTACTCTCTCAAAAAAACGTTCTTTGCACAACGATTTGTATTTCCCAGCTGGCCAATTTTCAAGAACAAACTAAAGGATAAACTCTCACATCTGACCACTTTTATTTGCACTAGTCAACTCATTTGTTCCTGACGAGCTAAGTATATAGGTCATTCGATGTGTGTTCTATGCAAGAGAATTCAAGAACATTATCCTGCCTGTCTGAAAAAGGTGGAAATGTATCCATAAGAAGCTCCATAGCCGAACACCTTGTGAACACAAGCCATCCGATCAAAACAGACTTAGTGCTCTAAATCATCTACAAGGTAAGTAGAAAGTGGTCTTAACATTGCCGAGGCATTTGTTATACACCTAGAAAAACCAGAACTATGTATACAACAAAGATTTATCCAACCTCTTCTGCTACCATGGTGTTATTCTCTCGTTTTTCCAAAGCGATCACCTTTTATCCTATTTACTTTTCAAGTGACATCTTACTCTCAATCGATTAGCTTTGGTATTTATGCTTTTTTACTACAGTTTACTTCAACTTCACCATTTTATCTTTCCACGTCTACGCACTCCCTTTTTAACAAATTTCTGATCTTTATTTATTTTCTTGATGGATACTTAAAATCTTGACAACTCCATTTTGAGTTTCTTAATGAGAATAACATTTTATCCTTTTGTTTATTTTACCCCTTTGTTACCATGTTTAAGAAATTATTATTATCATCACTATTATTGTTGTTACCTATTATTAACAGGCATATTATTGGATAATTATTTTGAAAAAGGAAATACATATTTGCGATTATACAGGATTGAGAATGAAGTCGCCAAAAATAGAACTCTACATTGAACCAATCTTTCGCATTTTTACATCTCAATAGATATATTCCATTTACTTTAAAAATTGCGAAGAGATATAAAAGACATTTCATAACATAATTATACTCTAACTTAATTACAAATCTAAGGCATTGAAGTCATTGAATTCTTCTTAATATTTATCCGTGAGTCAATCAATACAACTCGCTTTAATTTAAGAAACTTTCAGACTTATTATTATCATTATCATCTTATTAACATATTAGATTTACTTACCTTATTAGTCATAACATCAGCTAACAGCATTACATGACGTACATTTACTTCGACACCGTGACCTTCCATAACGGCTAGTAACTCGTCAATAACAACACGTCGAGCTGCTTCCACACCCAACACTTGTTCCACTTCTAAAATATTATTACTTCGTGTACGTTCAGCAACGACGCCTGGTATACACATTACCTTGAAGAAGAAAAACAACTTACTTAACTGAACTAAAAAAGGCTAACAAAACCACTGTTTACGAAATAAAGGAAAATTCTTTTGTTATCAGTTTTTAGAAAAATCTCTACTAATTAATTAACTGTTTAAATATAGAAAACTAAATAAGGATGTAAGTTATTACACCACACTACTGTCAGTACCAGGAAAGGTTTTCAACAGTGTTGTTGAACCGGATGAAAGATTCAGTAGATGTCCAACTTCCAGATTAACAAGCTGGATTCCGTAAGGATCAGTCATGCACAGACGAAAAAGAAGAAGGTCGAAGAACACGCTGATTCGGGGATGGGAAGCAGATATGAAAAGGATGAATAGCACCTGGAAAGGATTGCCCAGGACAGAGTTGGATGGAGGATGTTGGTAAGCGGCCCATGTTCCTCCATGAGGGGTAAAAGGCGTCGAATTGAATTGTATTTCATTAACCGACTGTAGGAATTTCTCATTCAGCTTCAAGCCATACAATTTTGTATGATAGGGATATTGAAAATACTTCTCATTAGCCAAAAATGATGTTAGTTGGAGCAAGGTTCAAATCTACCACCTACTACTTAAACTCCTACTGTTTTAATTAATGGAAACCATTACTCCACAGTAAAAAGAAACTGTTTATATGAGTGAAAGAGAAATAACGCCGACTTATCATAGTTCCCAAATATTGAGGTTATTCTTTACAACCACAGTGGTTACGATAACATGACAACAAAAAAGACAGTTTATACTGGAAGATCAAGAAAACAATGACTTGAAAGGATTAGAAACGTTATAATTTTATGCTGAATTTTATTTACCAATTATGTTGAAAATGATCACTCACTAATTTTTAGACTACATTAACCGGGTTAACACAAACATAAATAGATAACTCATCTAAACATAGATGAAAATTCAGTTTAAAAAGAACTAATCAGAAAATAAATCAAACTAGCATATGAAGACATATTTTTCAATGTTTTCAGCGAAATAAAATAAAACTTAAAAAAACTCAAATTTTACCCATAAAGGGAGTTTGTGGAAATTTTTAGATCCTTTAATTTACGTCACGGACTTATCCTAGTAAGTCAACCAATGGAGTCCAGGAAGCATTGAAGAGCTGCTTCGGCTTAGTAAAGGATGACATAGTCCTACACTAAGACGAAGCAGTTGTTCAGTGTCAACTGTTTTTTAACGGTTGACTAAGATCAATGTGTAATGTAAACAATAAAACTCGTTAAATTTGTCTTGCAATAAATGGAATTCTTAAATTATAAAACATACCTCGCGTAACCGAGCTCCTTCAACAAAAATTATATGTTCGCCTTTATCCTGTTGAATTACAACACGAGATACACCAGGTATACCCTTAACAATAACATCTTCAACTAATTTGACAACTGTTTCCAACGCATTCAAATCCACTGGATATACAAATATATAATCTTTTGAATAGGTTACACGCTAAATAAAGGAAACATGAAGAGGAAGGGATTGAAAGCTGGGTTTTGAGTTTCTATCAAGTAGATAATAAAAAAAATGGTGAATACTCTTTTTTTAATTACCTATAATCTAGAAAGGGAATTTTTATTACACCCTGAGAAAAGTTGAAAGAATTAACAATAATACAAAAGCACTGAACTTATTATCAATGTAAATAACAATAATAATAATAATATTTCAGTGACGATTTTGTTACATATCAGTGTCCTATTTTATGAGACATATTTGTGTAGCAGTTAAAGAAACCTTGAGCAGATGCAACGGGGTTCGAGTACTAAGTGATTGAAATTAAAGTCCCTAAACTAGTAAGATAAAACACTGGACTTAAAACCCTACGATTATAGAAACCAAACTATGATGACTGAATTTTCGTAGAGGTTGTTCTTTTCACAGAACGAGGTTAGCTACTTAGCATGGAATACTTTTTAATTTGAGTCACTTCCTGAGATGGATTAAAAACGACGGTTTCTCAGCCAATTGACTTGAAATTTTATGAAAGTTTCTTAAAACAAAACGAGGTTATCTATGAAGTACTCTTATCATTTTAAGAGTAAACTGAGAAAATCTAGATTGTTTACAACAATCATAGTGAACAACACTTACCGATAATTTGGTCTTCTTTAACTTAGTTGTTTGAATAGCTGTAGCGACTTGAGGTGTTGTAATCCCACGTCTATCCATTCGTTTTTTATCTAATTTAATAGCAACATATACATATTCTGGTGTTAAACACTGACTTAATGACAACGATATATCTGCTAGTCGTGTTGGTTCAATAGACAATTTAACTTGACGCGCTAATGATGCTGAGAATGGATCAGTTAGAGTAACACAAATCAATGGTGTTTTAATTCTGGCTGCTGCATTAACAATTTCACGCATACGTGGGACACCCTTTTAAAGAAAGTAAAAAATGAAGATATCTTATAAATCAGCCAATCTAGTCATAAATCGGTCAAAAGAAAATATGCATAGATATTCAACGGCCCAAGTTTTTTTTGTTTTAAAACCTACTTTAATACTAGTCAGTAGAGTGCACCTGAATAGTTAATGACCAGATCATACATAAAAGATTTACATAGTTTTGGTAAAAATGTACTTTGAGCCCATAACTCCAGTAAACATTATTTAATTTGACTATATGATTGTTTATTCAAATGACAAAACGGAAATATCATTAGAACAGACCGATTTTGTTTCACTGTACACCAATAAAATCATATATAATTGACAAAAGTGAATTACAGTTATCTTAATCACATTGTGAGACAATAATAATCAAGAATTTTAAAAGATGACCAAGACATTAAAAAAAACACATCTATTTACCTACTAGAAGATTACCCTAACACAAAATGAAAAATGTTAAATCATCTATAAGTTTGAACGCAAATAATACTATACGACTATTTCATACTTTATTTAAGCTCAAATCGCGACTAGCTTATTGTATCTTTTTCAACCAGTTAGAGTTAATGGATGGATCAAGATGTTAGAAGAATTACATTTGTATCTTTATAGTTTAAGTTATTAAAATATATACTTGTTCGAATTCTATTCATGTTCTGATATGGGATGAGTTGAGTTAAGTATATGGTTTAACAAATACTGGACAGTAGAAAATTTACATCTGAAAAGTTAACTTACTTGAGTAATATTCATACTAGCTACACCAGCAAAGTGAAATGTTTTTAATGTCATCTGTGTAGCTGGTTCACCAACAGATTGACCACATAATGCACCAACAGCTGTGCCTGGTTCAATTAAAGCTTTCTCATATTTCTCTTTAACATGTGTCAAAAATATACGTAGTTGTGTTCTAGTCAAACGTTCATTTTGATTGATTAAATTTGACCCATTTGCATGTTCTGTACACCATTCTTGCCATTTACGAATTCTCGGGCAAACTGAATTGTGTATAAATTCTCTAAAACAACCACAAAAACGGAATAGCAGATCATTTTTTTAAAATGAAACATGAAAATTACACTTTTTGAATAATTGCATTACATAGTCATGTTCATATTGTAAAAAAAAGTCGTACTTTACATATGTTACAATGAGTCTATTAGATAGGAGTCTTGTCTAAATTACTTTATGATTGTGATATTTCTGAGTAGATGACATGTAGAGATCAATCACGGGTATCTACGAGGAAATCGACTTACGAGGTTGTGAACAAATATTGAAACATGGTTGGAACATATGTTACGTATGCCTAACTACCAACTACGGCGGGACTTAACTGACTAGCATAGAACTGGTCCCAAAAAGAAACTAATAGACGTTAGATAAAGAGATGTCATCAGTTTGTGAACTGACTGTTGATTTAAGTCGTGCAGAGAAGTGGTTATATCCCAGTTTAAGTCTAGGAAATGACTGAAACTCATTTTTGAGTACATGAAAAGGCAGAAAAGTTTACTGCTCAACTGAAGTGTTAAACACTCCTTACTTTTTGTTAGCTAATTTCATTCTAAACTTTAGACCTTAATATCCCCCTTTTTCAATTTGCAATTAGCACTAAATATTCTACTTTTGCCTTTTGATCTTTTATATTGCTGATGTCCTCAGATTATGCTGCTTTAAATGTACCAAATACGGCTGATGCACTTTTGTGATAAGTTCCAATTTACTCATATCTGTCTATGTGACTGTGGCGTTAAGTTACACATCTTAATAGCCATAATGTAAACTTAGTTGACAGAAGTGGCTCACATTGAGTCAATAAACGTCGGAAAATCTAATTTTTCTACTCATTGTGATATTATAAATACATTATTTATTTATTTGACAACGTTCAATCAATATGTGAGGTAGTGAGAGTAAAATGTGGTTGATCACTAAGTGTAGACAAACAGGCACTTAGCCTACTGACTATTAAATATGTCATTTCCTTTCCTCACATTGATTTCTCATCTGGACTCACTGATAGTGACTGCTTGTAACTGTGTTGATTAAAGCATCATATAGCGTTACTTTGTTTCTCTATTCTGGGCCGTGAATCGCGTATCTGATAAAACGTGTTCTAGTCTTTGTATTGTGTGCCGTTCCAATATCTAATCTAGCGTAGCATAGTATACCGAAAAGAGAGAGAAAAAATATTTCAAACCATCCGTTATATCACAACGGTAAGGACCAAACAACATAAAATTGACTACTATTCAAAAACTGATTAGTGTAATGAATACAGTAGTAAAATCGAAACAGTTGACATTGCAATATCATATCTTCAACTCAGATGATAATAATCTTTTCCCAAGGTAAACGTTGTCTGAGGTCGACAAATAGTAGGATAGAATTTGAATGAGCTCATAGAAAGTTACAAAGTTAGTGACTCTGAGGCAAAAGAAATTGCAGAGTTACTTTTTAACTACATGTTATTATCCATTATTATCTTTTCATGAAAATATATGTGGCAACTGAATTGAACATGATTGACTAAAACTATTATGTGCTACAACAGTATGAAATAAAACTAGTCTGTTACAAAGGTTGATAAAAATGGAAGACATTGACGTGACTTACTTGATTGCTGAACATAAACGACTATCTAAATGTCGAAATGCATCAAGTTGAAAGACAACCTCTACTGCTAGTTCTAACTCTTCAGCAGACATTCCAACTTCATGAGGGCAATCATAACTAGTCTAAATAAAGAAATAACAATAATCAAGTAGACATGAAATATTACTCTTATATGTTCCATTTCTTTGACAAAATTCACAGGAAATGTATCTGTTTCCATTTCTAAAGGATCCAGGCCATCGGAACCGTAACGAAATTGGATTATGTCGCCCCGACTATCACGTACAGTATCATCGTAAGCCACCGCCAAATCTTCAAGAAACTATTTGGAAAAAAAGAGGAAGGAAATAAAATCTGTACATAAAGAGGGGATGGAAATAGAATTCTCTAATATATGTGAAATATGAAATGAATATGGCATTAAGTAGTAGGTACGTGATAGTTTCATTAAAACAGCTAAATGATCGAAGCACCAATTTCCTTTATTTCATTTCCTAGTATAATATAACTGACTATAAAAGTGGTATTCCTAGTATAATATTTCTGAGGACAGGATAATATTTAATGAAGCATAATGTTCAATTCAACCGTTGAAATGAACAAACAATTTTACAGTTAATCAATGAATTGCAGAATCTTAATAAATCCCAAGGTGATAGTCTCTTGCACAATATGATACCCGTCAAACAATTGTTGATAGTCGAAGAATATTTGAATCAGTCTGTGATTTAAAGATCAATGAAATAGTTGCAGAGCCTGAAAGACTCTGAACTAAATATCTAAAGGTAATGAACGAAGACTTGAGTAGAGTTAATCTTTTCTTTTTCTTTTCACTTTCCCCTTCTGTTAGTAAGGAACCTACTTCCGACTCCTGATGCATACTACTTATATCTGTCCATATTAGCACACAACGCAGCACTATGATGAGACGTAGAATAATAATAAACAATCAACTGACTCATTTACACTGACCCACTTTTTTATTTTGATAACAAAAACCTACAAAATGATTATCATAGAGATTATCTGAAAAGCTGTAAAAATACCTTGACTAGTCTTCGTTGCATATAACCTGTATCTGCAGTTTTTACAGCAGTATCAGTCAACCCTTCACGACCACTCATAGCATGGAAAAAGAATTCAGATGGTGAAAGACCTGAATAAAAACTGTTTCCAACAAATCCTTTTGCTTCAGGTGTTCGTGAACCTGGAGGGAAATGAACTAGACTGCGTCCATTAATAACATCTGGAACACGTTTACCACCAATTACTTGTTGACCAACACAAGCAATCATTTGAGATATGTTGAGAAATGAACCTAAAAGAACAAAATAGGTAAGTTAAACTAAGATTGCTAATATGAAGCAAAAGGAATTTCTGCGCACTAACCAATATAAGGTGTTCACATATTACAAGAGGAAGGAATTCAACGTACCTTTTGACCCTGACTGAGCCATGACAAGTGGTGAGTTCGATGGGTGAAGCTGACGCTTACAAGCTGCTCCTGCTTCGTCACGAATTTTCGACAACTCTTGACTTATATTAGACTACACAAAATATGAAGTAAACGACAATATAGCAAAATATAACTAAGGCGTTGAATGTGAGGAATAATGCACTTAAGGAGTTAAGTTAATTACTTAATGTTTTTTATATTGATACACAACACAATCCAACCAGATAAACAAACAGACAACAGCATAGGACCTAACAAACTTGCGCGTTGACTCGAGTTGCTACACCACATTAGCACGAGAGGAAAATAACAAGATGAATAGCAAAAGAGATCTAAATAATGTAATATAAATGATAGTAAGAAAGATTAGACGTTGTGAACGCAATTCAATTTGAAATAGTTTAGCAAATACTTCCAGCTGACGAATCCCAAAAGAGACAAAACGCGCGTTCTGGATTCCGAAGCTAGCTGTATTCTATTTACCCTATACTAAGCTGGGAATATAGATCGTAAAGACAGGGTGATAAGGTATGTATGATGGAATACTTAAATTTAAGATAAAAAGATGGAATGGAATGTATCTACACCACTGTGAAAAATCCGGAGCTATATTACCTATAGCCTTCAACCACTAATCGGGATTATCATGTGGACCACAACCTGGATAATTCAGACCAACAATCAATGACCACATCATCAATCAATGTTGTATTGGTTTGGTCAACAAGCACCGCGCGTTGAGGTATTCGGTGGTTAGGGTTATGTAAAAAAATGTCCTAACCATCTTAGACGATAAAGATATACGAAATGACCAAATGATTTATCCTATGTCTAATCTACTAATTGCTCACTTGTTCATTCCACGAAAAGCGAGCAATGCTTCGAAGACATCAATGATCAAAAACATTCAGACTAATTATGCATTTTAATTCCATAGACCATGTCTCATAGTTATAAAGTAGAACAAAGAGAACTGATGTGCAGATTATACATCCTTCGTTTGGCAGACGGACATCTCTCCTAAGCTATAAGCGACGCAAGTTGAGGAAAGCCACACGACTTGAATACCGAAAATCGCCTGCTACAATAACTATGTTTAAGCGCTCGGCTTTTTGAAGGAGGTCATGACGTCTACTGTAAAACGAATCTCCTACTTCATCTGAGCCGATTACTGGGAGCATAAGTATAAGTGATGGAGAGGTAATGGGGTATCTCTATCTTTCTGAGTTCTTCCTGTGGCATTAAGGCGGACAGTACATAAGAGACTATCGACAGGAATCCAGTCAAGAGGTATCTGTTCAGCTTTCCAACTTAGTGGTATACTTACATTAAGACCACGAGAGTTCGTGTCACGTCTCTATAAACACGAAGGGTATAGAACATTGACTCTCCATACTGGTTACGTGAGGTTAAATGAATGACCACGCTACGATCCTGTTCTAGAGGCAGCCTGCATTGACGGTACAGGATTCCAAGACCTTAGCTAGTGACGACTGTTGCTAGATTTGATGTACAGTTTGAACATCGAAGGTAGTCTGAGGTCCAGTTTCAGAAGACCTGTTTGTTCCCGAGTACTAAACATAATTTCAAAATCTATGCACGAATACACTAGTGGTGACTAAGTTAGCCATTCGCTTGGAAATTTGATCTTAAACACGAAGGATAAATACATATAGTATTAAAACATTTTATAATTGCAGGAAATCTGGTCTATTTTCTCAAGTTATTTATATAAGCTCTTTTTAATTTTACGGAAACAACAGATGACAGTGTGAGTGTGTGATGTTAGACAATTAAGAATATTTCTGTGATTCAATGTGATAAATATTTTGAAAATTTCCGTTACCAGCTAACATCGACTGAAAAACTACTAATTAACAATGATTGTTGAATAATTGTTTTTAGTTCAGAAAATTAGAAACACACAACGTTAAGTTGTTCGAAGGATGAAACACGAAGTTTTGTATCTCGGGAAGAACATATCAGTTTTGTGTCATCAAGCTGAGATTGACTGCCATAGGGAATATGCGACTGATATCCATCTTGTATTGATCACTGAGTGTCCTACAACGCTTTAAGATCACTTAATCTCTATCTCTTATTGGTTCTTTAAATAATGACAGCTGGTGACAAATAATCTTCAGAATAATAAATTCATAATAAAAACATCAACTTGAATAATAAATAATTTACTTCAAGCGTATCCTCCATACTACATCCTGGATTACAGACTAGTGTATTCATCTGATATTGATTGATATAATCATCACAAGTGGCAAATCTGAAATGTAGAAATCAGCAAAATTATTAAAATCAATGTATTTATGGTTAACTTGATAAATTAACTGAACTATGTACATGTAGCATGTGGAATTATTGTCATAGGAGGTGGTAGAATAATATCACTTAAATTATTAGACTAAATTTACAGAAATGCGACAATCTATGATAGAATTATACCTATTTCTCATTTTATCAACACCAAACATCAGTTATGTTAGTAGATGCTACCGAACTTGTTCATCAGAACAACCCTACCACATAGAGATATTATTACCAGGGTTTGACTTGATAATTTCAAATAAATTGAGTATTGGGTAGATTGTTATAAGTAAAAATAATATATCCCAATAAGTAGAAAAATTAGATTTTCTGACGTTTCGTTACTCAGTGTAAGCCACTTTTTCAGGGAATAAATAATCAAATCAATGGCAGCCTGCTTGAACATCTGGGCTACCTGTCCTTGCTATCTAAATATGTCAGCAAGTTATTTAATTTTGTTTGTTTTAATACATCATTATGGCTATGGCTTTCATGTAGTAAGTGGCATGTTCGTGCCTCGTTCCGCCTACTTTGGTTAAGGCAGATGTGTAGTAATACTAGTCCTCACATAAACTGTGTGGCTCAAAGCTGAATACAGAAAACTTGTACTTGGTGAATTAATTAAATTAAACATTATTGATGGATATATCAAAAAAACGAATAATATTATGGAATAGATGGAGTTTACATGAAACTACAAATAATTTGAATTAATAAGTAAATTAAGCTTACCCACGACTAATCAATGCTGTTTTAGATGCAACAAGATCTGAGCTGGGCATTACTTCACCAAGTCCGATCGAAAAACCTCGATGTGCCAGGAAAAACAAAGCAATTCTTCCTAAACGCCACATAGCGTCCGCGCAAGCTTCTCTCCCATAATCTCGAAGTAATGTGTAGAATATGCTTGACTTGCTTCCACCTCCAAGTAACTTTTTGTCTACACATCCCGCAAGGAGCTCACTATTTTGAATTAGAACAACTGAAACAGAAAAAGCCGTTTAAAAATATGCATCACAATGAAATGTTCTTGTAATGGCAAGGAGAGCAGTATTGATGAAATATAATAATCATTGGGATAAATATAGCTTAATTACCTGAATGCTGATTCATATATGATTCTCTACACCACTTATTGTCTGAGGATTGATAATACTATCAGATCTTCCAAACAAAGATAGGTAGGATAGTAACCACTTTTATGATCAGACGATTATGAAACGAATCCCTTGATTAGTGAAATCATGAAAAGTTTTGTAGCGGCAAATAAATCCCCCAAAATAAACAGTTCTGTAAGTCTTCGACCTCATTCGTGTTCCCGGACACACCTAGCTTAAAGCACTAGGTCATACATCCGTACGAGATCACGAGTGAGTACGCCGAGCTACGCATCCCATGCAACTGTTAGCCATCTTAGACCAAACGTTTCTCGGAATATCGATAGCCTTCCAAATAAAACTCCGAACCACTTTGTTTCGGACTTCTCATTTGACTGGGCTGGTACGATTCGATTATAAAGGTATTGTTATATCCCAGTGAAGACATAAGTACGGATAACTCCCAGGACCTATTAATTGACCATTATTCTATATATATTCCTATTGTATAACTATTGAGTAATTAGATTGAGTATATCTATATTCATCTTATTATAAGCTTCATTTTGACCTATGGATTATTATTATACGATTTACTGTTCCTAAATTATACTCAGTTTATTGATTACTGTCTCCCACGTTCACAGCCACATTTGGTTTGATCTTGTGCAAATATTATTTTCTAATTTATGGTGTGATGCGGTCTGTCTGTCTGGTATACAAACCGAGTATGCTTGAAATAAATGATTCGCATAGCAGAAGTTGTAATTGGTGTTCTGGACTTAACTGGAAGGGCTAGGCGGACAAGGGGCCAATAAGGACGCTAGACTATTCATACTGGTCTAACGTCATTGATTTGGCACAGCGCTAAGATTGGATAAGTCGTATTTCGATTGGTGGATAATTCACGTGATAAAAAGCTGAACATAAAATCACAACAAATTGGATACGGCCTTCTATTTTTTAAATTTATAGCAGGCAATACGTGTAAAGATGCTGTCAAACTCCGAATGCTTGTAGCATCTTTTTATTATTCTGGATGAGTCAGACTGGTTCCCTCTGGGGTTTGATATTATCGCAGTCCTGATACACTAAAATGCTATTTGGGAACGATAAACATTAGTAATGCAAATGCATCGCCAGTTTGTGATGACTTTGCAGGTTGATGTTTGGTTGTGTGAAATACGAGTTTGTAGATTGCTCCAAAGACAAAATTTCAAATACAGTCAAACATAGGGGTCTGAATAGTTAATTAATATCCAGAGCCAAAAGCAATGAAAGTTGGTTTATAACCTCTTTTAGTCGTTTTCACCCAGGTAGTCATTTTGACTATTGTGTGAAAAAGTTTACAACATACATTTTACTGGATTGCACTGTTATCTATGAGGTTTGATGATCTACGGTTTATTATCGCCGAAATATTTTAGTGTTAAATATCAGGAATTGGACTAAAAAAATTTTGTAGATATTATTCAATATTAAGTTACTTACAACCATCATTTGGACACATTTCTTGACCTTTTGATGAATACATAGACTTTGTTGGTACCCGAAGGTTAACCTTAATTCCAGTGGATGGATGAGGTGAAAGAATGAGACCAAATATCTGTTTACCAGTCCATAGAGCAACAGGCTGAAATAAGTTTAATACGCAGTTGAGAAATGATCATTACAGCAAAATGTCTATTGAAAATAAATCATACAACTTGATTTATGTATATGAAATTATGCAATTCTTAGGAGAACAATACTACTTGAAAAAATCTTCGTTTATGCATTCTTCTTAAACAAGTAACTCATACGGTAAATAAGAGTGCACTGAATAGCCCGTCTGATATTTATTGATATTTTGTTCCCATTGTTTTTTACAAAATATTGGTTCAGTAATTAAAGGATTCTACTTTCAAGAATTGGGCTTCAAGTTCAGACTATACCGTCCATACTTTAATTTCAATAGTTAGGTAGTATCATTAGTCCTTATATAAAAGGTGTAGTTCAAAGCTGACTACATAAAATCATACTTGATTATCAACTGTCAAAAACACAATGTTTTCAAAGCTGGTTAATGATGAAGAGTCATAAGTAAATGTTATCTAAATTAAATAAATAAATATATAAGAACTTTCGTCCAAATTAGAGCGAATAGTTTCACAGTATTTGGGCGCCGAGTTGATGTAAGACATTAAATAGGAATAATATATTTGTAGAATCTGAGATTTTACACATATATTATTCCTATTTAATGTCTTAAGTAAATAAAACCTATCAGATATTAAATAATTGAATTTATATATTCATATTAAACAAACTTTAGGATAAAAGGAAAAAAATTATATTTAATGTGGTCTGACCAGCTTACCCATAATATAGCCGGTTTCGGTAAACTTAAAAGTCGACCCAAATGGTTACCAGCTAATAGCTGAGCGGCTAAAGTACAAGCCTGATCACGATTAAGGAAAACGTCTTTCAAGGTCAACAAATGTGTTGCAGTTATTAGGTCTTGAATTGGTGAAATTAACGGCTCACCATTTTTAGGGCTAACAATATTCTTGAGAGACTGTCAATGAAAATGTTGAAGAACAAGAAAATTCAACAGGATACTTTAATCAAAGAAGCTATAAATGAACTGTGACGAGTACTTATATATGCATATTACAGAACCATTAGTTCAGAGAGTGAATTCCTTTTAACGACTTCCTTGACTCAACAAATGATCTTATGACTTAGTGGATATACTCAAATTAGGTTGCACATTATAAAGAACTTTATTTTTAAATTTCCGATAGTTGTAATAAAACTAAACGGGTAAACAGACAAGCACAAAGGATATGTAACCTCAGTATCAGCTCAAGTTATCATATTTAATAATGGTACATGAAGGAGAGATTAAACTAACTAGTCCTTAATATTTTTATTGTTAATATTGTCATTGTTATATTAATTTCCCGTTTTATTTACACAAACATTATCCCTTTATTTTGTGTGACATAATTCTCATTATCTTATTATATCAAGATCTTTTGTGTTTAAATAATCAACTCTACTACAATCGTAAAATAGTTGATCGTGAAATATTCTTGGTCTATTGCATAAGCTATGACTGAAGAACATTTTGATAAATAAAAACAAAGGTAGGATATCACATGAACAGACTCATTGTTGGTAAATAAGTTAGCGATTCTTATATATTCCGATCATAGTAGAACACTTTCACAAATTTCAGAAAGTCAGTCAACGAAATAGGCTATCTATTCGGTTAGTGAATTGATGTATTACCTCAGATAGAGAGTTATTTTAAATCCAATCGCTCCTAATCATCTAACTTACCTATTGGTACTACGTAGAGTACCTTATCTCTTACATAATAAATGCAAGGCAGTTTTTACAATAGCCAATCAAGTTAAAGACAATAATTCATCAATGTCAAATAGTAAATAGTGGAGAATCTATAATTTGACAAAATCTAACTGAAAGATATGGGTTGAAGAAGTTAAAACTGGCACTTTGTAAACTGAAAACTACTAGTTTACAACATACAGTCATCCAAGTTGACCTTAATCATGTTTTTTCGTTGGTGCATATCACAATATCAACTAAAAATATCTCAGATGATGTAGTTATTTATGACTACAAAAGTGTCACAACTCTCATTACTGAGTTATGATACACTAAGGAAAATAAGAAAAACGCTTGGGCATTAGTTAAGCAGTCATTTAAGTGACTTGGTGGTTGAAAAATCCTCGCTTCTAACTGTTAAACATAACATTCGAACTTCACTTCATTCATTCTGGATTTTTGCGGCGGATAGTATTGTTATACGTCTCATAAATTTACCAAAATCATTTTATTTGAAGACTAATATTTCTTTACTTGCTTTTATAAGTTTATTCTAGGATGTATCTGAAGTCATGATACGAAGTTCAAGAACTACCCCTTGGTAATAGCTAAATAAGTCGGGTGTAAAAGTATGAATACCTAGAATCAAGTAGATGAGCAATTATGATCTTTGTTAAACTGAAGATGATGCTATCAGTATGGGGAACTAGTGGAGATTGCGGCATTTTCACTGTTGTAATCACGAGTTGATCTAAGCCAGACCACCATTGAAAACTTGGATGCACTATACGACCGTTTGGTCCAAGTATGAGAAACCTCAGCAGTGAGCATCAACGATCCTGCACGCAGGACTCAATTGGAATTAGACATTAACACCGTTGGATTCCAGCTCAGTGGTCTAGAAGATAAGCGTTCACGCGTAAGACCTAAGGTCCTGGGTTCGAGTCTCGAGTGTGGGATCGTGGATGCGCACTGCTGAGGAGTCCCATACTAGGGCCAAATGGCCATCTAGTGTTTCCATGTTTTCGATGGGGGTCTAGCTTAGACTGACCCGTGATTTGAACAGTAGGAATGATGTATTAATTAACGTGTCATTATAAAAAAGGAAATAATACATCAATCGGTAGAGATTAAATAGGACAGTAATTTTGTGATCATGATACTTGGCTTTCAACTATTTGGCTGAGGATTCGAACCCTGCATTGTCTACATCAGACTTGACAGCTGAGTAGTATCACTAAGCCTATGATAAAGAGTTCAACTTACAATCAAGTATATGAAGCTACACTTGGTTATTTGTTTGTTTGGTTTTTAAAAACTTATTCAGAATGGATTGCAAGTTATCAACACATCAGTATGGTATAACAATAATAATAATGCAAAAGATACCTACATACCAGCATAAGATGTTTTGCTTCAGCACGAGCTGCTTCAGTTTGTGGAAGATGTATATTCATTTCATCCCCATCGAAATCTGCATTGAATGGTGTACAACAGCATGGATTGAAACGAAAAGTTCGAAAAGGTTTTACAACCGCCTGAAGATAATCAGGAAAATAATCAACTCATAATGCAACCAAACAGACAATTTTATCAACGAAGTAACAAAATTATCAGAAAAAATTATCATAGCAAAACCGCTATCTTTAAACTATATCATGAACAAAAGTAATAGTAAGCAGTTCCTCGTTAATCATCACATGTAAACGTCTAATAAAGTGATCAGGCGCGTCGACTAATAAGTGGTTGTCGTAAACCAGTAGCCCAAAAATTTATACTTCATTGTTCAAAGTGATGTATGTTTAGTCCTGGTCCCAGTAGAAGCATTAAAAGTTACTGAAATTTAACCAAATGGGACTGGTGAATCTCATATTTAACTTAGTTGCAGCCAGAACATAGGTATTACTAAGTGGGAAGTTCGAGAAAATGTTTGTTAGTTATCATGTCAGCACAATACCACACGGTATTGGCAGTTTTCACGAAAACTGCTAAGATAAGGACTTGATAATAAATCGAAACATAACTTTCGTCATCTGAAATACGTAGAAAGTATAACTGATGTGTGGGCGAGAATGATAATGATTGGTTGTCTGTTTAGTCAGACATGTAGATGGTCTGACAGGTTTCAGATGAGTTACATATTCCCCTATCCTTATTATTTATTATTGTTGATTGTTGTTGGATTGTGTCAGTTTTGGTGTGGAAATATATTTACCTTTTTGTCAGGCTAATCTCGTGTTCTTAATCCGAGCTGTGTTGAAGTCCTGTAGATCAGACACTGGGAGGGGATCTAGTGTAGATATTGGTCTAAGGTAAATTAACGTCCCATTAATGTAAACAAGGAAAACGGGTCGTTATAACAATAACAATGACTACTTACTCTGAATGCTTGAATAGATACACGATGTAGTGAGGGTTGACGGTTAAACAGAACAATATCATCATCCAATAAGTGTCTTTCAACTATATCACCTGATTGTAAATATTTTGCTACATCTTCACGTGCACGTTCAGATGCCAAGAAACGTTTTACTACATCAGAATTACCAGATGCTTCGGCTTGGCGTTTCCTCTCACCACGTAGTTTATAACTAACAAACATAGCTCCAGGATAGTTATTTGGTCCATTCAGTACAAGAGATCGAAGAAAATTCAGATTGAAATCAGTCACACGTTCAGGATATGTTAGCAATTTCGCACAATGGACTGGAATGCATACCTGAAAAGTATAGCATACGTATTCTCTAGTTCACAGATTTTAAATAACTCAATTACACATTTATGTGAATCTACTCCTGATCTGGATGTTCTTATAAAGCAATAAACACTATAAAAAGGAGATGTTTCTACATCTGGCTATGACTATTTTGTGAAAGAAGAGTTGTCCGAATCGAAGTGAATGAAATTAAATTGAGATAATCGTAATTAATGGTAGGAAAGTGTAGGTAGTATGGCTGAAAATCAGCAGCACCAACTTCGACACTAGTTATTTCTCTCTTCCTAAACCTTGAAAATATTATTTTATACTTCTCACTTACAATTTCACTTATCTCTTTTGGCATGTATAGTTGTCCATTAGTACTAGTATTACTATACTCACTAGTCTGCTTGTGTTGTCAGGCCCATCTTCGTACTGATGTGAAGAGTATTGATTTGAGTAGACACACATTTACGTCAGATCCTACATCATTTATAGCATTAATGGAGTTCATAATTACGACGTACTGGTTCGGAGATAAGTGCTATTTGTCACAAATGCAAAACACAGCACATTACACAGTCCTCATCAAAACTAGATATGCTCTCAAATATTTAGGGAATATTGTAGTCCCTAGTAGCTATAAAATAATGAATACCTGGGTATGTTGCTTTAGGAAAATTAGTGCCCAGAGTCCCTAATCCTAAACAATTACCTGAAACATAATAGTACTCTTAAAGAAAATTTAAACTGCGCAATTTACTTAGACTTGTTTTTAATAAAACGATCTGTGATATCAACATGGTTGGTGTTATTCGGTTACTTATATTACTCACTGGCATATTTTGACGGTGTGTAATGCGTTTTCAGATGCCTAAATGTAACCTTTAACAGAAAATTTGTCGGTTCAGTCAAGGATCAACTACGTGAAAAGATGAGAACACGGACTGGAAAAGTTATAAATGGTTCGGCTACTTTCTGACGAGTTGAAAACAACTACCACCTGAACCAAAGATTTAAAAAAGTGTAGAAAATAAGCGAACCTCATCAATTCGCATGTTTGGATCTGGTGAAATAACAGTTCTGGCAGTAAAATTTGTTCGTTTACCCAACAGGCTACCACGAAATCGACCATGTTTACCAGCTAACCTTTGAAGTAAACCACGCATAAACTTATGATCTTGAACAGGAGGCAAACCTGATTGTTGTGAATTAATTAGTCTTGCGAATTCGGCGTGTAAGTTATCTAAACACGCGATTTGATCTGCCTCCCCGATATCTTCTTCAATTGTCGCTGCCTGAGCTAATATCCACTGATACATTTGAGTAAGGTCATCTTCATTACTTAAAAAAGAAAGAAATAATGATACATTGAACACCTATATAGTAAAATTAATACTGAGAAACACAGGTTCGCACTATATCTACAAAGAAAAAGAAAATATATATGTGGATGTATCATTACATCTAGATCCATCAACTATGCAAGTTAGTACCCAGATGTGCTGTAATGCTGAATTGATTATACTGAGAAAATTAAGCAAGTTACTGATCGAAGTAGCACCATTGTGTAATGTATTCGACACAAACTGAAGTAGGTGGTTTTCTTAAGGGACCACACTCGGAGCCTTTGACCTAGAGGTCTAACTCACAAGGTAGTGGAGCATCGTGAGGAGATGCAGTCACATGGTAGCCGGTGACCAACGATTGATTCATACGCCATTTGTTTCTTCAGGATACTGGAGCCGATGTGCACCATTGGTTTGGAATCAGGGTTTTCCAACTCCCCTAGGTGGACTCGCCGTGTCCACCAACCCGGTTAAAGCGCCGGACATTCGCTTTTCGTCCTCTCAATGTCATGGAGAACACAGTCAGTCAGTCAGTCAGCTACAACGTAGGACCAGGCACATATATGCATCGGTCCAAGTTGCCATACCTCGTTAGCACAACAAGATGAACACCGGATTCATAGAAGTAATTAATTTAGTGGTGGTAGTATATAAAGAAAGGTTGTATATAAGGATATAGTACAGGAAGGGAGATATGAAGCAATTTTAATCTCATAGTTTAAGGGAAGATAAAGAGTGTATACACCTACGCCATTGTGATCGATTCTGAGACATGTCACACAGAGTCTCCAACCATTGGTTACGATAGTCACGCGGACCCCAACCAGGTAGTCTGCATCTGCCAACATGGCTCAGGCTAGAAGTTAGTGACTTCAAACACTGATGCCATGTTTTGGTTTGGCCGCCCCTAACTCTCTTCCAACCATCCCCAATACTAGTCAGCATAGCGCGTCGTGGTAGTCGGTGTTCAGGCATACGTAACACATGGCCCAACCATCTCAGTCGATGAAGATTCATGACCTCATCAACTGATTTACCATCGTTCCCTAATACCCTGCGTCTAACCTCACTATTACTTACCCGGTGATCCCAGCAGATGCGAGCAATATTTCTAAGACATCTGTGGTCCATGGAGAACACCCCCGCCACGAAAAGGCAGTGAGTAGGACTTCCCTGACAGAGGCTATATACGCGTGACCATGTGAGAGCATTTCG
This sequence comes from Schistosoma mansoni, assembly GCF_000237925.1. Classification (NCBI taxonomy): domain Eukaryota; kingdom Metazoa; phylum Platyhelminthes; class Trematoda; order Strigeidida; family Schistosomatidae; genus Schistosoma; species Schistosoma mansoni. The sequence continues at coordinate 34,639,294 of NC_031502.1, read as the reverse complement.
AGAGGGAGAGCGGACTTTCCCCACTCTCAGCCGTACCAGGGCATTTGGGGGCCGGCGACCATGAGCTTATACTCCTTCTAATAACCAGAGCAACGACCAACATACGTGTGTGGAATATCCGGAGAAAGCAAGATATCGGAAGGGCCATTCAAATAGTGATAAAAATGAGAGGATACAACCTGTCCCTGCTTTGAATAAACGAAACCCATTATATCCAAGCTTAACAGGAAAAACGAACTTCATGATAAAGATCTATTCTGGTCATGAAGAAGAAAGTGGATCGCGAACAGAAGCATTTACAGTACTGTCCAAAGAAGCAAAAAGAGGGCTTATAGGGTAAGAAACGTACATCTCCAGGATCATCAAAGCATTCTTTAAGACAGAAGGAAAAGATTGGGACAGATTTCATCCACTACTACACACACAAACAATAGGATCAAAGATTATGAAGACCGGTTTAATGAGTGGCTGGAGTCCATCTTACAGAAATGTTTGGGAAAAAACCTGATCATTTTGATGGGGTTCTGAACGCCAAGGTCGAGATGAGTGACGCCGGGTTCGAACTCAGAGTTGGGCGACATGAACTAGAAGAAATGAAAATGGTGAAAGACCGCCGAGTTTATATGCTTTTAACAACATGGTTACAAGTGGTAGCATTTAGCTTCAAAAGTATATACAGATATATGGGCTTCACTGGACAACACTGCAGAGAACCATAAGGATCACGGATTCAAAAATAAAAATCCAGGTCCATGGAAGATGTAAGAACAATGGGATGATACAACTAGCTTCAGATCATCCGCCCGGAGGTTTCTAAGATGAAACTGCAGCTAAGGTAGTTTGAACAATTAGGTGAGCAGCATTACAAAAATTTAGTACAGTCAGTCTTAGAGATACCGAAAAACTCAACGAATTTAAGAGAGCTCTCAGCAATAAGTCCCAAGCCTTACAGACTCGACTTAAAGAAGAAGAAATCACTATGGAGGACAACTTGAAAGGGATTAAAGAATCAATAGCTTCAAGATGACAGGAGATGCTGAGCCACAAGGTCCACCAACATGAAGAATGAACCTCTGTAAACAGCCGGGAAGAAATTTGAGAAAAGAAAAACAGAGAGGCAAAATTTAACAACAGCTAAACAGTAGCAGAGAAAACCAAGGCACGCCCCGAGTGTGCAGAAACAACAAACGAGTACATAAGAGTATTAAAGACGACGAATGGAAATATGTAGAAAACCTGGCAATTACAGCAGAGAAAACCTTGAGAAAGAAATATAAAGAAACCACATGATACAGCCAAGAAACTTGGAGGAAAAAATGGTAGACCGGAGCGACTAATCAAGAACGAAGGAGGTAGATCAGTTAGTGAGGCTAAAGAGCGGCGGAATAGGTTGGTTGAGAACTTCGGAGAGATCTTGAACAGATCAGCACTCCTGAACCTTCCGAGCATTGAAGAAGTTAGCAAAGCCATCAGATAAACCAAGAACGGTAAAGCAGCGTGACTAGACAGTATATCAGCTGAAGTACTAATGTCGTATATAGAGGCAAGTGCAATGATGTTTCGTGTTCCCTTCAGACATGTCTCAGAGGAACAGCAAGCACCAACAGACTAGGAGCAGTGATAAATCCTAAAGATGACAAAGAAGATCCTAATGAGTTTGAGAACCACAGAGGGGCTATACTGTTGTCAGTACTAAGCAGTTTTTAACAGATATCAACAATCTGGCTTTCATAAGGGTTGATCATATGCCGATCAAGTTGTGACACTGCTTATCGTTGTTGAATAATCAACTGAATAGAATTAATCCTATGCACCAACCTCCCTGATTATGCAGAAGCATTCAAAACTTTAGGCATAAAAACTGTGGAATCTTCTTTGACACTGTGGAGTACCTGAGAAGGACGTTATGAATATACGGAACTCCTACGAGGAACTGAATTGCAGAGCCATGCATGGAGAGCAGCTCACAAATGTATTCCAAGTGAGGACCGGTGTCAAACAAGGCTGATCATTCCCATATTTTCTTTTTCTGCTGGTTGTTGACTGAATTATGACATCTCGAGAAGCACGAAATACAGTAGACATAGTTACATTTGCAGGTGACTTAGCCCTGTTATTGAATACACAGCAACAAATAAATGTGAAGACAGCTAGCAGAGCAGAGGCTTCCGCAGAAATAGGCCTCAACATTTACAAAGAAAAGAGAAACATCCTGAAGTACAACGCAGGGAGCTCGAACCAAATCACACTCGATAGCGAGACTCTGGAGGAGGCGGAAGTCATTTACGGGCCTAATCAGCATCAATAATGGACAAGAAGGATACGATATGGACGTGAAGGGAGGAATCGGCAAAGACATTGTTCTTGAAATTGAAAGAGATCTGGAGCTCAAAAGAACTGTCACAAGACTAAGGTCAGAATTTCGACACCTTTAAAATGGAGCTAAAACCTGGATGACTACCACCACCGTCACAAAAGCAGAAAATGTATTTATATAAATCCGTCTATGTAACACACTCTAGATTAATTGGCCAGAGATCATCAAGAATAACATACTCTCGCAGAGAACAAACCAGCTGAGGAAATTAGAAGACGCTGGAGGCGGATAAAGCGCACTCCTCATAAACCATTAAAACGCATTACGTGGCAAACTCTAGCTTGAAATTCTTAAGAGGAAAGGATAGGAGGCAAATAAAAAAACACATGGAGTTGGGAATCAGGGGCAGACATTATGGCAATAAATACTTGACAACAACTGAAAGGGAAAACCCAGGCCCGACTTGGTTGTGGATCCCTGGTGGATGGCATATGCTCCATGAGGGGTAGGAGGCTTAACTCACTGAGGTTCGTTAATGTGCATCTGGTTTGCAAATGCACACAAGTGATACTCCAGACCATTAACCAAATTAATAAAAAGTTAGAAAAAAGAGAACTTACGTTCCACTACGGACTTCAGAAACAACTGATGGTCTGATAGCACTTGGGCATACAGGTACTCTCTGGACAATCAAGTTTCGCGGGTGAGTAGTCCATTGAGAATCAAAAGGCATGAGGAGTAATGGCAAATCTTCTTCTGGAATTTTAGAAAACAATTGCAGAGCCTTTCCGGGTCGTATAATTTCCTAGAAGTGCATGGAATAATTAGCTGAGTTTTTACAAATATTAATGTCATACCTATTTATATTTTCGGCCTCTTAAGATTCTTAAAACATACCAAGAGCAGCAAGTTTATTGTTTAGTTTATAACCATGTGCTTAATACACCTCCCAATTACGCAAAGTAGGTGACGAATCGTGGAAAAATCTTACTTTAATCAGCCTGTTACTGAAAATCTACGATACCAAAGTATGAATCAACGAAGAATAAGATACAAATTAAGCAGTAATGGATTAATAAGCAGTGTTTAAAATATTTACTCTGCCTACGGAAGAGGCTATGGAAGTAAAGCCAGAATTAAGATGACTGTGAAAATTGTAATCATTTTAAAGACACTACGAAATAAACTAGGAACAGACAATCTCATGAGTACCACAAACTTATGCACCACGTAACTGACTTGCATTTTAATATAAATAATAAAATAGTGCTACAGTTATTTGTTGCTCTTCAATAATCAGATTATTTAAACTACAGGTACTAAGTACTGGATGTTGAGTCTCTTCGGGATTCAACACATTTGTACCGGTCAGAATGGTTATGCAATTATATGGCCTTACTATAAACATGAAAAGATTGATTCTACGAATCCTTGAATAATGTTTTGGTATTCGTGCCATCAGAATATGAGTTGGTGAAACTTTTAAATTTTATTTGCGAGAGCATGGAAGACTGTCTACGTCAGAAGATTCATATACAAACATCGAAGCACGGCATAAACATGTAGTGCAACGGACTCATTCGTTGAATTCTAATAATAGTTATGGTGGAATTCAGTCAGTCAGTCAGCTACAACGTAGGACCAGGCACATATATGCATCGGTCCAAGTTGCCATACCTCGTTAGCACAACAAAATGAAACAGCTACACAACTTCAATATCTTGGTATTGAAGGACGTGATAATTAATATAATAAAAGTAGTGATCGAAATAGATACTGAAGTATACATAAGCCTTCAAGCGTACTATAAAGTGGTTGCTAAAGGTGGCAAAACGAACTGACTTTTAGTAAACCAACCACAACAAATAGCAACTTTTTCACACTATAGATATTGAATACGCAAGTAATTAAAAATTCAAATATATAGATCACATACCAAACCTTTACGAACAACTGGAGCTAAATCCGTATTTTCTGTGATAACTTTTGCGAACTCATTTACATATTCATCGACTTTTGCTTTTGCATGTCGAAATATATCATGAACAACGTACGAAAGACTCGTACCTTTCGTAACAACACCTACAAGAGCATAGAAACAACAAAAGTACAAACCATTAAGCGCTGAGCAGAACGGACAGACATGTACCCTGCTAGACAATTTGTGTATCGCTTTTCTGAGTTGTTTTTTATGTACGTAGTCCAAACTTGGGTTAGAACAACTAATCGAAAATCTGGCACGTTGTTGCTCAGGGAGAAGGACGCGTGAGCAAGTCTGATGGATCGTTTTAAGCAAATAACTGACCTTACTTTGCAGATAGTCTGTAATATTTTTACTATATGCCAAGTATATCCCACATGATAAATTGGCGTCGGTAAATCGAAGTACCCCCAATGACCAATACATGTTTGATAGTCCAAGCCACAAGTAGCACACAGCTCATCTCTCTTATTTGCACCAAGTCTTGGATCTAACAGGCCGTAATCTAAGGCTCGTCTATTGCTTTGCCCTTCCGCATAGAGAAGACACTTCAGAACCTGAACGTGACTTAATCTTTTCAGGTCACCTTCACTGCACAGCTGAAATTTTATGTTTTCTCTGAAGAATAAAATAAGTCGGAAATACTACATACACAATTCTAGGCAAATCAGGGGGTTTGTACAGAGACGGCATTATGCACGTTGTACCGAACACATCACAAACCGCGCTGTGATACTTCACACAACCAACTGTGGTGCGTAGAAATAGTGAGCTGTTAGTCACTTGAGCTTTGAGTTTAGGCCGTATAAGAGGGTATTTAAGCATGCAAGGGTATGTAACTATTCTTATTATCCTGAAAACGCTCCTGAATCCTGTACGTGATGATAAAATGCCATGGAGAGACCACTTGTTGTGTGTTGTATATCTAACCACATTTATATCCAATATCTATTATTTGTTTTGCATCACTAGTGAATGTGCTTTACCCACCAAGAGGTCGATACTTCCGTTACATTTTGGCGTGCAAATAAATATTGCCTTTTCTACTTGATTGACCACAGTGTAGCTGTAAATAACTCTCCAAAATCAATAGCTCTGTAAGTGTTCGACATTGGATGCTGACCACATTAGTTTTTGTGAACTCATTTAGCTGAAGGTGCTCGGTCATGTATCCGTACCAGATCACGTTTCAGAACGGCGTGGGAAACATCTCCTACGATCATTAGCCAGATTAGATCAGTCACTTCTCGATATATTGATAGCCCATCAAATATATCTTCCAACCTCCTCGCTTCTGACTTTTTATTTTAGTGGGTGGGCGCGATTAGATTATAGGTGTTACTGATAAAGTGTTGTAAAACTACAATACTGGTGGTATCTTCAACAGAATTTGACTGAAGAGCATGATAGTGAAGACGCCACAGGTATTGTAGTTTGACAACACTTCAACCAGCAAAACCTTCTATAGTGGAATTGTGCCAACCCAGTGAAATCAAAAGTCAAAAGCGAGGAGGTTGGAAGAAATATTTGGTAGATTATCAATATATCAAGACTCGACTGATGTACACTGGCTGGCGAACGCAGGAGAAGTTTAGCACGACGTTTCCACTCGTGATCTGGTCAATATTCAGTGAACGACTGTCGGATGACTTGGTTAGCGCTCAGTGATATTTTACCGCCCCTGCAATAGTATCATGTACCTCCTTAGACTGCTATCCACTAGGGTGGGACAATTAGCTTGGATTACCTACCAAACATTTTATTGGCTTAATACTTCCTTTAAGTGAAGTGCGTTAGAGGTGGCTACCCAAAAAGGAACCATCAAGTAACTTTCACGAAATAACAGTTGTTATTATTTTATCTTCTAGTATATACATTTTTGTCCAGAATGTTATATTTGCCGTTTTTTGTTTGGATACTGCTGTTCAGCTCTTAATAATTACTGTTTGTTTTGCAGACCATCACATTTTGATCAGGCTCTCGTCACTACATGTGTGAAGGTATCAACCCGGGAGCGTGATGACAGATTCTAAGGGGGAACTGGCTGAGGCTAGTCGTACATAGCCTCTGTATAGGAAGGTTTTGGTGCTAGCTCCTCACTTTGAAAAGGTTGACTGCAGGAGACAAAAATCCGTAGGGCAAAGTGAGGTGTGACATTTTTAGGGTTAACCTTTCATCACCCATTTCTTCCGTTGTGTCAGTCAGTCAGCTACAACGTAGGACCAGGCACACATGCATCGGTTCAAGTTGCCATACCTCGTTAGCACAACAAGATGAACACCGAATTCATAGAAGTAGTTAGTTTAGTGGTGGTAATATATAAAAGAAAGGTTGTATATAAGGATATAGTACAGGAAGGAAGATAGATATAAAGCAATTTTAATCTTAAGGTTTAAGAGAAGATAAAGAGTGTATACACCTGCGCCATTGTGATCTCTTCCGTTGTAAAAAGGCAGTATTGCTGCAGATGCTGATTGTCCAAGGAAAACACCCTACTGTTGTCACACCGCTCTAATCACCAGTACGACTTCACCCTCGGATCTTAAATTGCTGCATTTAGTCTATCTTAAACCGACCTACAGGGTGTGATAGGACCGAAAGGAACATGTGTCCCAGCCAATATAGCTCAGTTCAGTCATCACAATAGACAAGTCCGACAACCATGTCAAGGTAGCAGATACAGCCAGGTATGATGTTCTACTACGCAAATGTACTTCAACCTGACAATGTTGAAAGTCGCTATCTGCCGACCACTCACTTCGTTGTTCACTAGAGCAGTCCCTCTCAGCAATTTTGAAGATAAAGCAGATGTTAGGCCTTCTTTGAAATTAACCAGTACAACATTTCCTTAGTATCGTTTCCTTCTGTCATTTACAATTACTGTAAAATATAGTTATTTATAAAAGCATTATTCGGACAGTTGAAGACTAACTCTGGCTACCTGCTGTTTACGAATAAACGGACATCGAAGCTTTTTGGAACATCACTTACAGCTGTCAACAGGCCTACAGTTTGGACACAACAGTACCTACTATGTTTGAGCGTTCGAAAAACCGATGCTTGTTTATTCGCAAAGAAGTTCGGTTCAAAGGAGCGTCTCCGTCCATTTTTGTTCGCTTTTTGATTGGCGCCTAGTTGAACAGTTTTTCGGCTTTATAAGTTTAAGCAATCGACAAATTCTTAAATGTCGTAAGCACATATGGTGAGTATTCAGAACATTCATCCACAGAGTAGAGGGAACCATAGTGAGAGTTGAAAATATGCGTTCTTCTTTTTCAAATGTGTACCTTGTATTGGGAAAAATCCACAAGGTGTGGGCCGTGTTATGTAACTGTCAGAATGTCTTATTATACGTCATCTATATGTCTAAGTACTTTGATTTTTAGTCAGTTTTTCGAGTTGATTTATCTGGCAGTGCGAACCCGATAGGGTATTTCAGAATGGCTCACAACTGTGAGTGATTTATAAGCCTTATGGTTTATGATCCATTACGTAGGAGATTGTCCCCTGATGAGAAAAGAAACTTAGCCACAATACTGCAACAGAAAATTACGCTGGATAACATGGTCGAATATGTGGCAGATATAGTCTACAATAGGATCACAAGTGAAGCAAGTAATCTGGAGCAAGCCCCCTAAAAGTAATTATGTAATTAAATATTCGAATTCTGGCTGCTGTCGAAATGAGGTACTTTGTGCCTACGTCAGAATACGGTACTGATACGCTTGTAAACAGAAGACAGTATTGCGGCCTGATTTCTCGCAACTCAACGACAGACTGAGTTAAATGGAAAGCATCCTGGAGTGTTGTGCATTGATTCGATATAAAAAAGTCACTTCACTGACACATTTATAATCATTAGTAAGCCACTTGCTTATAAATTACAGAAGGTTGCAGCATGAATCTCATGAAAATTTACTTGCTGAATGCCCATATTCCTAGATGATCATAGTAGTTTCTAGATAATATACAGCATTTTGAGCGAAAAGTAGGAGGCTATTACAAACACTTGAAGACCGCTTGGCCGCCAAAGTTCTGGAGAATAGTTATTTGATGAAATTCGTAAATAGATAGGTAGGAACTTGGTTTTCCTGTGATACCTTAGTTCGACTGGCTTTTATTGACAGTCTCCAAAATCACTGACAAATGTTAAATGTCAAGATGGAATTTCACCCCAAGTTTTATGATTCAGACTAACGAATATTCTTAACCTCAAGAACAACATTTTTACAGGTAAGTCGTGTTGAAGATATTCACAAATATCAGACATTGTAGTAGTTGTTTGAAGACGGAAAATTCTAGTATCTTGGTAAATACGAAGTGCTCACTTCTCAGAACAACAGATAACTAAGTTATATGACCATAATGTATAAGCCCTTTGAACTGGCTTTACGTATTGCGCTAACAATTATGTAAAATAAACTAGGCACCATATACTAAAGGGTTCTTGCATTTGAAGCAATATGGAAGGGTAGATCGGCATTGCTAACGATTCTGGTGGCCAGTAATGGTCTCATACCAAGTCATCTTGAGTTTCGTACTTCAAGTTTACTTTGTGGTACTTTTATTGATATTAGTGTTAATATTAACAGTTTACTCTTAATTAGCATACGTTACACGAAGCATGTCAACTTGCGGGCAACCTCAGATTGTTACGAATGTTGCGTTATTTATTCCGTAAAACTCATTTGCACCAGTTTCCTCGGTATTTATTTTCTTGCAGAAGCAGTATGTTATTATTCTCAGACATCTCATGGGTACATAATTGTTGTAAAGGAACTATCTCAGCTTTCTCCAGTAATGCAATGATACGCAATTTTGAGTTATGTTAGCATAACGTTTACCATATTTGAATAAAAAGAGGAAAAGGAAAAAGAATAAAAAACAACAGTGATAATGGAATAATAATGGGTCGGGTTCTGTGTAATTAAGAAGAATATCGAGTTGATTAGAAGAAGTGAAAGAAGAAAGTAAAGGAATAGAAATGAAGGAAATGGTTTAATAAGCATATTTGTGGACACAGAACAACAATAAACGACTGTGTATGCATCAGTAAATGAATAACAAAAAGACAAAAAAGATTATAAATAAAGAAATAAGAATACGACTTATTACTGCAGTGAGATGCGATGATAGAATAGGTATTTATGAAGTAACAGTTCGGAGCGACGCCATGAAAGTCTCAATTAGGTGGAAAGGATAATCAAATATCAATATGTAGGAGTCATATATACATAATGAAGATAAAACGAGTCTGAGAAGTTAATTTGAGTATAACATAAGATTTTATCTCAGTTACTAACTTCGAATACTTAAGAATAATATTTATTTAGTAGGAAGAGAGGAAAAGAAAATTCTAAAAGAAAAAAGATGAACACTTTTTAAGAGGGTTCAAGCATGATAATATCGACCTTTAAATTATTGGTGTTTAAATGGATGATTATTTGGTTATAACTGAAATATACAATGTGTACCTAGCATATGCATTCCTGAAAGACGCAGTCATTTCGTACTTGCTGTGAATTAACTTTGCTTCTATGTATTCACTCCATCGACAACATACTTGGTCTATTTTAACTTAAATTATTTTGGTTAAGGTTGCAAATAACATTCATTCCATTCTATTAAACTCTTTTTAGGTTGAACCACACATCAATGATTACCTTGTGTATGTTTATCATTTTTTTTATTGAATCTGCCTACAGTGGCAGGCTATACTTGAAAATATAGAAAATAAAATTGTTTCTTTCGTGTGGATAAAGAAATAAAAGGTGATGAGTGAAAAGGTGGTTCCAAAAGATATGTATCCGTTTAAATCCAACCGCATACAGAAGTTTCTCGAAGCCTGGCTCCCATCGGCTTCGTGTACTTTGCTGTTCAGGCAAGACGTTACTGAACCAGGGAACAATGGCTCAGCCAGAAATTTGGTAGTGGATTCACTGGTAATATGAGTGCTGACAGCGAAAAATGTGTTGGTGTGGTACTTGTCGTCACGGGATGAACCAAATACCCGGTTATGAAATATGGAGAAAATTTTCCTTTGAAGCAAACAACGAAATCTTTTGTTAATTAGTGCTGTAAGTCAAAATGATACCGAAATTCTGGTACGATCTCACATTTTTCTAGATCAAGCAAAAAGGAAGTCAGCAATAGGTGACCTAGAAACAGGTCGACAAAATGTTGAAAAACATCCGCTTAGTGTGTTTTCGAGTAGTCAGGTCATGGAAGTGGATGCTACCGAGGCCTGTGTGGATATGTTATTCTCTTTAGGAGTTTCACATACAAATGCTTTCAGTCTAGTAAATGAATTCCATGGATTAGGAGTGTCAGTGGGTGAATTGAAGCTACTCGTTGTAGCTGTGACTGAAACTTGGTTATTCCATGGCTTTGCTAAGTTTGAAGAGATTAGGAGACCACCTAAATCGGTAAGTCGAACGAAGGATCAGCGACACAATAACAAGAGAGCTAAACTATTCTAATGCATCCTAGCCCCGCTAACTAGTAGGAGAAGTCCAAGTTCAGATAAGAGAAAGTATATTCCACAGGCAACTAGAAGCACGAATAGCAAAAAGCACACATTGAAGAGTGCATATGGTGCATAAAAATGTCCTTGGGGGATGTCACAAAATAGAACATTAGAAGAGGAGACAAAGTAATGACACTTATGGTTCTTCTAACTGCAAAAGATGTCTGACTCTTTCTTCACTTGAAAGTCTGTTAACAACTGTCAAAACCTACGAACTAATCGCGGAAGTTTCATTTTTTTCAATGCAGCTGTTTTAGTGTGACTTATATATGTGCTCATACCAGCCCTTTCAAGTTCGCTTGTATTTTGAGATAGTGAACTGTGGACTTAACTGATTTCATACTAGTTCCCAGAGTAGAAACCACAGTTACGGACGAAAAAACCCAAATGTTCTCGTCAATGGCTTTGTATCATCTGTTAATTCTGTCACTACTCTGAGTATTTCAGAAAATGATAAAATATCTTCAAATAGAATATTTGCAAAAAATATTGGTACAGACAGTGATGTATTTCTCCCTTAAAGCTTTAAGAGTCTTTAGCAGTAAAAAACAGTATTTTGGTTCATATTCATCAGCAAATCATTGCTCTAATGGTATCATTGTAATGAATAAAAACACAGGTGGGGACGACCAAATGTACTTTGACAAAGTTACAGAGTCATATGTTAAAATGTGAAAATCACACGTTTAATCCTTCATTCGCAAAATGTTCATCAATTGTTTCGGACCTTATTGTCCCCTCATTTCCAAACCAGTTGCTCTCTGTTCCCGTTCTTTTCCTTTCAATCTTCCAGACCTGTTGCCAGGTTTTCCACTTTCGAACTGTGTTACATACTACTTATGTCTGCCAACATAAGTAACACACACCACACTACCATTCTACCACTTGGTACAGTGATTTACGATAGATAACTTTTAAATAAAGTTTTTTGCGAAGGTAGTCTTTTGGGTGTGCACCTAAGCATCAGGAGGGGGTGCAAGACTTGGCCAGAGAAAGCTAAGACCTTGTCCACGGCCTCCCAAAGCCATTTGTGTTATTTTGCTGGGCCACAAGACATCCTACGTCCGAGAGATCGATGAAGCCTCAGAGCAATATTGATGACTTTCAGGAGGAGTGAACGTCTTGATAAAAATCTTCTAGGTGGATATAAAAAATCATATCACAACAACTTATCTATGTCACCACTGAATTGACTCATCTTCTAAAGAATAGTATGACTCTGGGAATTTTCTTCTCACTGGGATTCAAGGCGAGACTCCTGTCAACCTCTAAACCACTGGAGCCCCAAAGGGATAATCTGACGGGCGACTAAATAAGGCTTCGGTCCAGTGGATTCGAACCGATATAATGCTCGTATTTCTCCTTTACACTAATGGGATACTAAATACTTTAGGATGAACAATTACTGATCTATTATTGTATGCGATTCACTTGTTCTACGGTAGACACCCATCCAGCACTATTGTATCTTGCTTCAACACAGCTCAAATTAAGAACACGTGATTTACCCGACAAGCGAGTGTATTAGTCAACAATCAACAACCAACAATTAGGTAAGAACAATGGGTGAGGAAACATATGTGACACATAAAATACTTGTCAGGCTGTCTACTAGTCTTTCCAGGAAAACCAATCACTACTTTGTCTCTCCTATACAACACATACTGGTTCCCCAGCAACTATAATAATGAGGAGCAGTAGATGAATAACACCTAGGCTAATATAAAAAACTTATCAGAACATATATTCAGAGAGCTACCTGTTTCAACACTTCATAAGAAGAAAGTCCTCTTCACGATCCTTAAGAAAGAAGACAAGGAACCTGGGCTACCACAGGCCTGTAGAGCTACTTTTATTATTCTCAAACGTAATACTAAGTTTGAGTGACGACTGAATGAGGGGGACTATTGCTGTCTTAAAACTCTTCGATAAAGATCACCGTGGCTTCGTGGAAGAATGGTCCAGCAACAATAAGTGCCATATCAGTTTAGGACAACTGGAAAGGGTGCTGAGATCAGAAAGCGCCGTAACACCCGACATTTCCAAGGCATTTGATAGTGCTACACTCTGTCCTATTGGGTGGGATGGAGAGGATAGGGTTCACAGACCCAGTCCTTTCCTGGTCAAAGAACTTCCTTCATAACCGAGCGTTCCTCACCATAGTCAACGAAATGAGATCACAATAGAGAGGGCATATATCCTGGATTTTACAAAGGGTCATGTAGAGACCTCAGTCGTTCCCCATATTAGTTACTAACTTTCGTGGGAAGCCAAATGAAAATATCCTACCTGAACCTTAAAATTGCTCTGCACGAAATGACAACAAACTAGACATCGAGGACTCACAACTGCATAATATAACACTTTTTAATTATCAGGAGTCTACCTTGTTGGAAACGGTCTACCATCGAATGTGAAAAAACCTCTTAGGGGTAAGATTTTATGAATAGTCTCGGCAGACAAGTATTCGTCTACGGTTTGTCATCTTTCACATGGGACGGTTGTGATTGATTCATATCTCCCAACTTATTATTATTCCTATTATTATTATTATTACTGGTCCGTGTCTGTCCAGTTTTCTATGTATCGTCTTTATCTTATTGTCATTCTTACACTTTGTTCATGCTAACTGAGAAATCAAATTATTTTCTAATTCTGGATGTCATCTCTCTACTTGTATGCATTCTAAGTTTGTGAGTTTCTAAGTTGTGGTCAACCAGTTTCCTGCCTGATTAAAGGATAGCTCATGGTTCTGGCAATCCTACTGCCTCAAAATGAAGGTACTTATAGTCTATATATATTGGTCTTCAATTATTGTCAAATCCACTAGAGTTAGTGTCTAGATTGGACATACTATGAGATATCTGTGACATGAAACTGAAACTTAACATTTGTATGCGAGTGTAAAGAAATCAGATAGTTTTCAAAAGCCAACCAAGAAGATATTGGACAAAACAAAAAACCCGCTGTTATTTCAGTCCTTTAAGGTCGTTGTAAAGAAAAGAGCGGCTAATTTGGCTCAGTCTAAACTGCCTGATATGTCCATCGATCCTCAGGGCAATGAAGTTGGGTAATCTTAATAATTGTTGTTTTATTTTCAAATTACCAGAAAGCTGTTTGTGGGAGGGCTGCACCAGTCTACAACTAACGGTATTTCCTGTGATACTCTAATGCATCCGTATAGACTCCCTTAAACTATACTTTTCGAAATTCGGAGATATTGAAGAGTCGACAGTTATGATGGATAACAGAACCGGTCGATCTAGAGGCTTCGGTTATGTCAAGTTTAAAAACGATGAGTCTGTTGATTGGGTTCTGAGACAAAAAACTCACCTAATTGACCTCAAAGAAGTCGATCCTAAACGGTGCAATGTTAACATGAAAGGAAAGGTAGTCCGATGTCTCAAACTTTACCCAGTACTTAGAATCGTCGTAGCCTCAAGGTGTTTGTTGGGGGAATCGCCTTTGACCATGATGAAAATATAATTAGGAACTTCTTTTCTAGCTATGGAAGGGTTTGTATTTCCCTTACCAGTCTATTTCTTGCAGGTTACTGACGTTAACTTACTAGCGGGCCAAACCAAACCACGTCATAGAGGTAGCCTGCCCAAAATACTAATAATTGACTTGTAGGCTTTGCATTTGTTGGGTTTGACGATGAAGAGGTGGTTAGGAATCTCATCAAACTGCATTACTTAAACCTGAATGGGAAACAGGTTAGTTATTAAATTTCAGCCTTTTAATATTCCAGGTTGAAATAAAAGCAATGAAACCACCAAATACTCAAAAATCCGACTACCAGGTCTCTTCTAACTCAGTACCACCTGTTCAAGGAAACGGACGCCCCGTCCGTAGTGTTCAGAAGAAACAATATGCTACATCTCAATCCAACGGTTCCTGTAAGTCTTTATCCAACTATCCAACTCCCTATTTTAAATAAATTTTGGTTTTCAAAGACTTAATTTATGCTTCCCAGCTATAGAACACTGGTTTTCTATTCCAGTTTTGAAAGTGCTACTGGTATAGTTGACCTTTTCATGTACCTCATTTACAGATTATTTGTTGTTGAGTCATTCTTTCTGAGTAACAGCAGAAAAAGTGTGAACTGTTACTCATCAATGGTGTTTGCCATATGTTGGGCTGAACTCAACCTTCGTATTAACACGACAAATGACCATGAGATCGCTTTATGATTACTTCACTTTACATGTATAAGATTACTCATCAATTTCAAGAGTAGTCGATCAAGTTATTCTGATTTCGTTTTGTTGTTCCGTTGTAGCTATAGTTCATATGTCTTAACTTTCTAATACTTTTGTGATCCCGTATTTTGATATGATGTAATAAGTCAACGAAGTTCATGTATTTAGTTTATAAATAGTTGATTTAAGAAAGTAACTACTCAATCTTTTTAATTTTTAACTTTCATCCGCTTTGCAACAGTGTGAACTAAAACCTGTATAATGAAAATTGAGTAGTTTTTGAATAGGTTATATTTTATCGTCCTGAAGGTGTTGGCTTTTATCGTTAGACTATTCGGGTTTACCTAGCCTCGTAAGACCTCACTTTTTCCATGCGTCTTAAGGCGTTCCATATCTGGTCGTTATCAGAATGGTCATTGAGTATCGCCAGTCAGAAATTTAAACTATCACTTCATGATACTCATGCAAACCTTTGGTTTGGAATTTCGACTGACTCTTCTCAGTAAACCCTCTGTATCCACCGATCTGGTTTAAGTACCAGACGTTTTCTCGTCCTTTTGTAAAGGTACTCGCCATATGCAGGGAGTGAGTAAGGCTTCAGCGGCAGCGATTATAAACAATGCCGTGTGAGAGCATTTCCAGAGGGATAACAAAACTTGAGTTTGCGATGTTATCGCTTTATTTATACAGCATATATTTTTAGTGTTTTGTTAATCCCGGATTTATGCTATTAATAAAACAAGTAAATTTGACTGTATCCCTAAGCATTGGTCACCTAGTATTTGTTACGCGATCAATACTTTTAAAATATTGTTAAAAAGAAACTCATCCCCTTCACATGTCTTTCACTTCCGGTCGTCGTATTTCGCAGTCATATCAAGCCATCACCCACTTTTATGCAGTATAAGTGACTCCAAGTATTTATTCCACTTTTTTATGAGGGTCGGTAGAAAATTATATAGGCCACCAATCTATCGTTTCTGATATCCATGGAAAGCGTAGCAACCAATGGGCTCAGCAACTTCATTATTTTTAGTTAATCCGATCGGTCATCAATACAGACTAGTGTTACAATATAGTCTAAAACTTTACTTTGAGTATGCCCAAATAAACACTGAGCGTTTTCATAATACTGTATTTTGCGAGCATCTTCATTTAATAAGGTTATTTTATTAGAGTACTCTGTCGCCTAAATAGTCATGGGTAAGACTATAATTTATAGACGACCTTCGAGCGACGCTAAAATGACCTTGAAATATCCACCTACTTACCAGGGTTAAATAAGGGTTATATACTAGTGTGAGGAATTGGGATTAAGATTTACAGTTAAATGTCAGGCTTAGGAATTAGATTTTGTGTTTTCATCACGAACTGACATCAGCTATAATTCCAAAATGGTATTTAGCTAAATGAGTAAATGAATTTAGCACCAAATTCTAAGATCTGCTATCTTAAATGTGATTGGTTCGTCCATAAATTATAGTTTCGCCCAGTAATGAATGGTAGATTGGTCTTCAAGAAGACTATCCAAAAGGTACTAAGTTCTCCACATGCTTCATGAAAGCCTTCAGTCACTTTATGGGCTAGTACCATGTCTTGGTCTAATCACTCTAGTCTTTCAGAACGCTTGTATGCTAACCAGCATAACCCCGAATATAGCTACTACCTTGACATGGTTGTCGGACTTGTCTATTGTGATGACTGAACTGAGCTATATTGGCTGGGACACATGTTCCTTTCGGTCCTACCACACCCTGTAGGTCGGTTTAAGATAGACTAAATGCAGCAATTTAAGATCCGAGGGTGAAGTCGTACTGGTGATTAGAGCGGTGTGACAACAGTAGGGTGTTTTCCTTGGACAATCAGCATCTGCAGCAATACTGCCTTTTTACAACGGAAGAGATCACAATGGCGCAGGTGTATACACTCTTTATCTTCTCTTAAACCTTAAGATTAAAATTGCTTTATATCTATCTTCCTTCCTGTACTATATCCTTATATACAACCTTTCTTTTATATATTACCACCACTAAACTAACTACTTCTATGAATTCGGTGTTCATCTTGTTGTGCTAACGAGGTATGGCAACTTGAACCGATGCATGTGTGCCTGGTCCTACGTTGTAGCTGACTGACTGACACAACGGAAGAAATGGGTGATGAAAGGTTAACCCTAAAAATGTCACACCTCACTTTGCCCTACGGATTTTTGTCTCCTGCAGTCAACCTTTTCAAAGTGAGGAGCTAGCACCAAAACCTTCCTATACAGAGGCTATGTACGACTAGCCTCAGCCAGTTCCCCCTTAGAATCTGTCATCACGCTCTTAGGTCGGTACTACCAATACTTATTCAGGTCTCGTTAGAAGAAACATCCTTCCATCATGTGGGCAGCTGGAAATCGACAACCGTTCTCATACCTCCAGCAGCACTAAAGATCCTCTTGTTGATGACCAAAGTTCGTCACTTTTAAATATTCCTTCTGTCCCTGCTATCGACCCTTTCCCTATGACTTCATCCGTATATGCCACCGATGCTAACTATTGGAGCTCACAAAGCATTATTATTAGTCTCTTGAAACCGCTCTCTAAACTACGTGTTGGTGATTTCATTGTTTGAACCTTGCGTCTAGTCGGGTTATTTTTCGTAGCTAGGACTGTAGAATCCCGTACCATTGATGTATGCTGTCTCCAAAACAGGCATTTAGGATCCAAGTACAGTCATTCACGTGACCTCACTTAGTCAACACAGAAAACAGGCGCAATTTTCCCTTTGTGTATCTGGAGATTTAACCACCACTTCTCGTGCTCCCTCTGGCATAAGCATAACACTAAGTTCAAAAGCAACAGAAGCTTTCCAGTCGATCTACCAGAAGATTCACTTATTGAATTATAATACTCAGATGATATAGTCCTGTTTGGTGAAGACTATGATAAAACGCAATCATGTTTTGGACGCGATTCTCTCCCTCCAAATGTAAAATGTTGCTTCAGGACTGGCAGAAAACCTGACTGGTTTTTGCCAACTTACGTCACTCGTGGTGTAGGCAAGATATTCGCCTCCCAACCAAAGGATGAGTTGACTGTCCAGAAGTTTGGTTTGTTATAATTAACGGATTTGAAACATGGCCATTAAGATTAGAGAATATTGGTGCGTTTCTACTGTTCGATCATAGGTGTCTTCGAATTTTCGCTCGTTTATTTTGAGATCATCGAGTTAGCAATTCTGAGGTCAAACACAAATCAGTGGATGGAAATGTCAAATTGATTGAAGAGGCAGTAAACCTTTATCGACTACGATATTTAGAGCATTTATTACCTCTATTCATCCACCAGCTACCTTGACACGCCACGATGGGTGGTGTAGTAGATTGGAAGCAAGCTAGGGGCTGCCATGCCAAGACATGGAATTAGTCTATGAAGACTTATTATGGACAGTCATGTAGATAGATGCAGACTACCTGTTTGGGATCGGTGTGGTTTTCGTAAACAACAAATTAAGGACTGATTGACATGGCTCAAAACGGTCTTCAGCGGCGCGAGTGCATTCACTCGTTGTCTTCCTTTAGAACCTAAGTTTCTAAATTCTTTATAATTTTTTATTATTTGTATCCCACTAATCCATATTTTCTTGTATCATATTTCTGTCCCTAATCTTTTCTATCGCTATTAACAACGTTGCTACTTTTATTAATCTGGAATTTCCTCTGACTTTTCCATCTCTCTGTGCTAATGGAGTGTGGCCATGTGCCGATGTGCGCATGTCTCGAGTTCTACGTTGCATATAACTGACTGACGTGTTTTAAGGCGATATTTTTTCACATACTGTGGAATAAAAAGGTCACCGGTTTACTTTAACATGTAGATCGTAGTAGAGAAGTATCGGATTTCCAAAATAATGACAAATTAAGGGATACTATGGAGTCATAAGAATGAGCATTTCGCTAACTAGTGATGAGTAAAAGTTTCTTAACAGTAAAGTGAATGAATACTTCTTTGCCACATACTGTCTTCAGTGCAGTAAATTGAGTATGGAAACAATAATACAGCTCCTATGAAAACTGATTACCAATCATAATAACCAATCAGCCTGTGAAGATTATAAGTAGAAAAAATCTTAGATTACTAAACGATCCATTTTTTCGACAAACTTCTTTAAGGATTATATAGGGTTCAACTATTAACATAATATAAAAATAATAATACTGTCACTATTCCAGAAATCTTGCCGATTTAGGAACGTTTCCGAATGCTAAACACATTTTGTTCCTGGGTTAAATGTTTCAAGAGTCATCTGCTTGGGGTGCAAAATAATTTTACATGACTAGCAGGAACGTAAGCATGCACTTACCATTCGAGGTGATCCATTAGAGGTAGTTGGTAGTTCGTATATTTGGGTAATTTGTGGTTGCTTTTAGTGGCGTTATAAACAAAGCCAGTCTAAGTTTGGTGAAAGTCAGAGCGAATTACAATAATGTAGACTATCTTTGGATCCATTTCGATGTTAGTCTGGCTGTGGATGGTCAATTCTACAACTCATCAGTGAGAACAGTTTTGCTTTATACTTGTAAAATCTGACCTCTCCGAGCTGAGGGTCTTCAAGGACTCTGTGTTCAAATATCATTGTCTCCAAAGGGCTGTTGACATCTATTTGTAACGTCATTTTAGTGATATTGAGTTTTGGCAATCTGTATTCGTACTCGGTGACAATAATTCAGTTTATGTCACCATCTTAAAACACTGACTTCGGTGTTTTATGCATGTTTTATGAATGCCATTCTAGCGACTTCCACGTCGAGAATTATTTGCTGACGCTTGGGCCGATAGGAAAAAGCTAAAAGATGGTCAGTATATGACATCTCTCGATGGCATAAAAGAAGGCTGTATAGGACCGAGATCTGTCTGTCCATTATGACTCCCTGGTTGTGGTCCTCGGGGTGGTGCAACCCAGTGACTTGAGACACCAGACATTTCTGCGAATGAAGTCAGTATCGATTATAAAGGTGATATAGACACCCTTAACTGAAAACTTTCCTGGTTGAATTTCCAATTAAACTGTATTTCTTATCATATACTATTCTTATCCACTTATTGAATTTAATTTTCTAATTGTACTCTTGTTTCGTCTGTTATTTATTCACAATATTATCCGATTATTTGTGTGGTTCACAATTTTGTGGTGCCCAGTTGTACCTCAATTTATGGTTAAGTAAATAAAAAATTAAGACGTTTACATGTCAAGTTTCAGAACTAATTAATTATAGATATTTTCAGCACCAGTCACTTATTGTCACTAGTTATTATAATAAGCTTATTTAATGGTTTATGGAAATCTAATCAAATATCTACACTTTATAATACCAGCTGGAAAGTCACGAAAGTTATCAGCTTTCGAGTTTAAGGAGGTCAATATTTTCTTTGAATACAAAACAAACCTTTCACTACAGATCTTTGCTTTTATGAGTTACTCTTACTGTGAAATGTATTAACTTTATATATATTATAGGTGCAACCTGGAGTCACTGGCCTGGGAACTGGGGTTCTCATGGTCAACCTCAAGCTTGGCCTCCTTTAGGCTGGGCTAATGCAAATCCCAATCCTCCGCATAATGGCCAAACTGGAGTTGGTCCTGGCCCTCCTCTACAAAATCTTGGTACACCACTGGGAAACTGGCCTGATCATTCTATCAATTCTACAAATGGTTGGATGCCTGCAGCTTGGGGTCACCAAATTGCTGCACCTACGACGGCAAATCGCAGTAAGCTACTAGTTATTTTTTTCGGTTAAAGTCTAAAGTCATCATCACCATGCATCACAGCAACAATATTAATTGATACGAAAAATTGTATCGCCCTGAGTATTCAATAATCTCGACTACCTATGTGTTAGCTATTGTTACGTAAAATTAATACTCGGTTTTAAAAGTTGTTATAAGGTTGTTCTTACTTACTTACTTCTGTTACCCCTCGTGGAGGAGCATAGGCCGCCCACCTGCATTCTTCATCCAACCCTGTCCTAGGCAATCCCTTCCAGTTCTTTCCAGTTGTTATTCATCCCTTTCATATCTGCTTCTATTTGCCGGCGTAATGTGTTCTTTGGTCTTCCACTTTTTCTTTGGCCTTCAGGATTCCATGTTAGGGCTTGCCTCGTGATGCAGTTTGGTAACTTCCCCAATGTATGTCCTATCCACCTCCAACGTGTTTTCCTAATTTCCTTTTCATCTGGAAGCTGGTTTGTCCTCTCCCATAAAATGCTGTTGAGTATTTTGTGTAGACTGTTTATAAATACTTGTACCTTCTTGACGATGGATGTAGTAGTTCTCCACGTTTCAGCTCCGTACAGTAGAACTATCTTGACGTTCGTATTGAAGATTCTCACTTTGAAATTAGTTGACAGTTGTTTTGAGTTCTATATGTTCTTCAATTGTAGAAATGCTGCCCTTGCTTTGCCAATCCTCGCCTTTGCATCCTACTTGTTCACCAATGATGCTTCCCAGGTACGTGAATATTCCTACATCTCCCAGAGTTTCGCCATCAAGTGTGATTGGCTTGGCGTTCTCCGTGTTGTATTTGAGAATCTTGCTTTTCCCTTTATGTTGAGGCCTATCGATGTAGAGGCTGCTGCTACATTTGTTGTCTTCGTCTGTATTTGTTCGTGTGTATGAGATAGGAGGGCTAGATCATCTGAGAGGTCCAAATCGTCTAATTGATTCTGAGATGTCTATTGTATTCCATGCATCCCCTCAGATGCCGAGGTTTTCATAATCCAGTCAATCACCAGAAGAAAGAGGAAGGGGGAGAGTAGACAGCTCTGTCTGACTCCGGTCCTTCCTGGAAATGTATCTGTCAGCTGTCCTCCATGCACAACTTTACACTGTAGTCTGTCGTATGAGTTCTGGATAATGTTAACAATCTTCTCAGATATATCACAGTATCAAATAAATTTCCATAATGTTCTCCTGTCCACACTGTCAAACGCCTTCTCATAGTCGATGAAGTTGATGTATAGTGACGAGTTCCATTCAATTGATTGCTCATCGATGATCCGTCGTGTCGCAATTCGGTCTGTGCACGACTGATCCTTACATAATATATCCTGTTAATGTGGAAGTTGGGCGTCTACTGAATCTTTCATCCGGTTCAGCAACACTCTGTTGAAAACTTTTCCTAGTACTGACAACAGTGTAATTCCTCTGTTATTCTCACATTTGCTCAGTCCGTCGTTGGCACTTGTTCTTCCTCCCAAATCTTCTTGAATAGAAGGTGAAGCATGTTTGCAGTTACTTCTATGTCTGACTTCAGTGCTTCATCTGGTATATTGTCAGGTTCTGCTGCTTTCCCATTCTTGATTTGTCTGATGGCCATCTTGGTGGAGTGACAGATATAGGATGGTTTGTGTGTGCTGCTTCGATGTCCTGTGGATTCAATGGGGCTGGTCTATTCAGCAGTTCCTCGAAGTATTCTACCCATCTTTTCCTCTGTTTTTGAATCTCCGTGACTGTCTTCTCTTCTTTGTCCTTGACTGGTCTCTCCGGTTTGCTATATCTCCCTGCCAATTTCTTCGTTGTATCATATAGTTGTTTGATATTTCCTTCTCTTGCAGCTTTTTCTGCCGTCGTTGCTAGTTCTCCCATGTATTTCTGCTTGTGGGCTTTGATGCTTTTCTTCACTTGCTTGTTTGCTTTGCGTAGTCTGCTTGTGCTTGACTTTCTGGTTAGCGTTTTTTAGCGAGTTAGTTTTTACGGGTTGGGGTCGCTAATCCCATGCCCAACCCTCCTCCTCTACTCCGGCTTGGGACCGGCAGTAACTCTAGAAGAGCTACAGGCGGAGTTATATATAAGGCTGTTCAGTCCTATATTATTTGATTGATACTATCTATCTATCATTATTCACCACAATTTCGAGGGTCTTGAAGGGACGAATAATGAATGAATCCACCCTTTTTTAGCTTACTTTTACCTCATCTTTTTGGTGTTCATTTGTATTCTGAGGTTGTAGACTCTAAGTCGTCCTAAGTTACCAAGTAATCACTGTCTGAAAACCTATTCAATTTAATATATGACACAGTTAGTGTGAAACATCACTTGTTTAAATTTTCACTTTTGGAAGCAGATTGAACAATATCCATGTCTTGATTGGACTCGGGATAGCTTTTGTGCTAATTTGTGATGTTCATAGAAAATTCATGCTCAAAACTCTAGTAGAGTACTTTAAATTCATTTTCCATCCATAGAGTTCGATAGTTTGTTTCACATTCTTTTATCTGGGGATTCTGTGATATCGGTGTTAATGTTACACTGATTAATATAAGCAAAACAGTATTAATCAACTAGTTACCATTTAAAGGTCGTTTTTGTGGTTTTAGAGTCTGGATGAGTTCTACCCCGACTGAATAACTCCCATCAAGCATTTTCTCAACGGAGATGGTGATATTGACTATGGACTTAAATATACAGGTTGGGTGTTCACATAGAGAAAAGCCTCTTGGGGAGTTATTGAGGCGTGGACTTGTTGTCTTAAGATTAGATTATGCAGGTAGTCTACTGAAACTTCGCATAGATCACTTTGTTAGTCAGTGTCAATCAATTTATAAGACATCACCGGTGTGCATACTGACGTCTCTGCCACTAAAAATCTAATTTGGTCATATTGCACTCAGTTGCCGGAAACGTAATTGTGTAAAGAATTACTGCTTTTTGTAAGTATGCACTGTAGCGTATTTCAAACTCATACTAATACATTTTTTATGGGCTGTATAATGTACTGGACCAAAATCATCCATCATGATGATTAGATTGCATCTTGATATTGGGGAACTAGTACTCCTATTCCCTGTATCACATTTTTTAATGTTTTTTGCTTGGCGTTTTGTATTTGAAATGGTTTGCTCGAGTAAATAAGCAAGTACAGGTTCCTGTTGTAATTTTTATGCCATGCTTAGTATGCGGGATAGATATACTATCTGGTTGTCTTAATGAAATAATTTGATGACCAGATCATTGGAAGTTGTATCTAAACGTTTGTGCTACTGCTCTAACACCAGTTTGTGCTTTTCTGACCTTCATATCATCCTTTTCGCTTTGTAGTTCACACAATAAATGATGACTCACTATACAATCAGCAATCTGCACACAAGTCTCAGCCCGGTTGGGATTCAATCTGTTTAGCTCCGATGGGGACTGTACCTGGTTCTGGGCATAATTCTCTTGATCCGTTGGTCAATTCCATTGACTCTTGGAATCACTCAGCTGCTGCTGGTCTTTGTCAACTAGCTCCACCTTCTTTAAGTTCGAGCCTGGCCTTGGGCGCTCCATCAATTGTTCCTGGTGGCTGGAATCACGGTAATGCCGTATCACGTTCTCTGAACAGTCAATGGACAGGACCTACTTCCTCCGTTATTCCAGGTCCTAGGCCGCCCAACCATTTGGCTGCCAGTTATATTAACGAAGCACTCCCTGCACATCAAAATGGAGCTTCTATATCTGGGATGGCAACAGCTGCTGCTATTGGTCTTGGTAACTCCCCAGGTTGTCCACCGATGCCTCATTGGTCATCAACAGGATCTGTAGATCCAAGTGGGTTTTCTAACGTTTATTGTATTTGTAATCTCTGATGCCTTTTTACCGTATGACTAAGAACTCTTATGAGTTCATTAGTTGCATCATTTTTATCCATTATCCTTCTCATATTACATTTTCGCACGTAATTTTATCTTATTCGTTCTTAGAGTTGGATATTGACTAGTTGTCTAAATCACTACTAACTTTGTAATTTATCATCTGATTTCCCAGTTAATACCGTAGGTTTCTTTATGTAAGTTAATTTACGCTTACATATTAAGGAAATAGTATCTTTGAGTAGCGTCCATACTTCACGTATTGATGGGTTAGATAAACTTATTTCCTCGTATGTAAAGTTTCTAACGCTACTTAGCTACCACAACAAATCCATCTAGTTATTTGTCCTTTTTACTGTACAGGACCGCTAGTATAAGCTGTTAATATATAAAGTTTCACAAAACCTAGTCTCTTTGCTATCCTTTTTAAGTTAATATTATATTCTGAAGTAAGCTATACGCCTTGTTAGATATTAAAGGTGTAGTCAGATTGAAGTTTCAAAATTAAATTTCATATTTATCGGCACTCACCAAGTGAGTTTACTTCGAATCTTTGGGGGACTGTTACTGTATGAAAAATCCAAACCCACGTTACCTGGCACTACGACTAGAGACGTTCCCCTCGAGATAGCTGCTGCTGACTTCCTGTGGAATTAGAGTAATTGTACCAAACGGTTACTAAATAGTAACCAATATCATTTATTTTAGTTCCAAATGTTGATCAAATCCAGTCAATCAATCAAAGTAATCAGTAAACAGTGAGTATCTGCAATGTAATAAATGTCAGTAGACATTGGATTCTACGTTCATATGTTAATAATTGGCGTCAACACTGGTATCAAGATCTATCATGATATCGAGTCGCTTTGAATAGTGATCGTATTATCATTACGTTGTAGATGATAAGATGTTTTGACTTTGTTTATGTAATAGTGTACGCTTTTCCAGGAAAATTATAACGATAATACATGATCTTTAGTAATTTTCTGATATTTATATTGGAATGCTTGTTAAAAGTAAATGCATACATGGAGTCACTAGCAATATAATTATTCATTACCATCTATCAAAATATAAATACGTAAAAAAAGTGATGCACATTAATTTGATCCTAATTTAATCACCTGACTGATACTATTCAAAATAAACTATATTCATAAAAGTTCCAACTACTAAAATGTAAAATAACTTCGTTTCATTCAATAGTTCTGGTCTGAGGTATTTAAGAGGAAAAATCAGATATCAAGATTATTGACCAAATAGGATTCGGAAAAAAACAACACTGTGCTAAGAGGATTGTCTAATCATGTTAAGTTGTGGTATATGAGATTCCTTAAAATGTGAATATGAGTTGTCTAGTCTGAATTGTGATAAGGTAAGAAATGTACGTACGTGCTTACAGATTTAAGGCGATAAACCATTGATTATAGGCTATGGTCAGAAATAAAATTAGTTTAATTGATAGTCAAAAATCATAGTATCCTCGGAATGAGAATAAATACTTGTATTTTTATGTGATATTGTGCTATAGTTATTCAAAGGTATATCCAAATATCATACCTAATTAAGGTAAATGGTTATGCTTCATTGTTGTCCACAAAAATAAAGCAAGAAGGAAGCAACAAATTAAATCTATACTTATTAACTAAAAGTTGCCATGATGCAGCTAGTTGTACTCCATCTCATCTGTGTATATGGGCAAGCATAAACAACCTTCTTTTTTATATAAAAAAAGAGAGCCAACACCTTTTCGAAGAAATTTTGTTCCGTCTAAGTCGATTGTGTGTCCTGTTTCTACTAAGTAAGGAGTAATTTGATATACAATCGTTTCGTGACTCCTATTTATACTTGTTTATCTTGATAATTCCCCCAATGAATCAAACCAGAGTATCAAGCGGAACATCGAAGTTTTTCCTAGATTTGAATTACAGAGATTTTTAAAGGCATAGTTTTTCTTCCAATGTCTTCCGTATTTTCAGCGAGCAAGTATTGCAAAGCTATTCGTTCAAATTTAGGAAAAGTCCTTATATAACTTATTGATAGTAGCCCACATTGGTTCTAATTTTTTATGATGTGTATGTTTCATACGTTTTCTCGTCTTTTTTGATGAAGGTAATATAAAATTAAATGAATCATTGTACAGAACGTCTGCTGGTTGCAATCTTTCTTCTACTCGTGGGCGCAGCACCAAATCCAGCTGGTCTCAATTTATCCCATCCAGGTACACTTGCTCCAAATGGTTTACTCTCCGGTGATTGGTGTTGTGCTATGCCTACAAATAATATAGGTTCATCACGTGTTGCGTCTAACAGCAATAACTTTCGTCTACCAATATCACATATGTGTAAACGATAAAATAAAAACATCGTTAAGAAGATAAATTAAGTATTGCTATCTTTATAATTTCTCTGTATGACTGTCTGTCTGTACGATGTGGCAGTTTGTTTCTGTACATTCTTATCACATAATATTTATCTTTAAAAATATACAATTGGTTTAATCCATTCATCAGAATGTAACCTTAACTCTTCTCTTTCCCAGTGAAAGTTTAAATAAATCTTGGTTTATTGAAATATTAATAACAACAATTATTTCTATCACTACTAACTTTATTGGATTTCAGTAACATACGTGTATTCTTCCATTTTTATCATCATAGGATCCTGATGCTTCTGTAATTTACTATATTTATGCCTTAGTATGTGTATGTGTTTGTTCGCATTTGCTAATTGGATCTCATCTTAATGGGGCTACCTTTTACGGCAAATGATGCATACTTATATTACATCTTATATATATATATATATATATATATATATATATATATATATATATACGGTTACTATTATTATTTAGTGTGAACATTCTAATTATTTTCCCGCCCCTTTATTTACCTGTAGATCTCTTAATTGTCTTCCTTGGATTTACAACAGAAACCTTGCATTTTTTCTGTCATGATAAAACTCTTCTGTTTTGTTGTTGTCATCATAGTAATTGCAATATACATATATATTTCCGTTTCTGTCCTATATCTTTAACATTTCTTTCTTTTTCCTCTGCCTTTCTATCTGATCCACACAATGTTGTTTTGTAGGTATTTGTCTCTGTATGTCTTGTATGTGCATGTGTACAGCAGTGTTTTACTTTTCCATGTGCTATGATTATTATATTTTTTATCTGAATTGAGTTTAAGGGGATAAAGACAACTAAGTAGTTTATGAAATATTATCAACACATATGATTATATTTTGTAAAATGAGTCAAACGTTTTTATGGTTACTTGAGATGTGTGCGTGTGCACTTTTAATGTTAATTGCTGATTGTTCTCAACAATAAGGAAATTGATAAGGTGCGTTTTTTACCGCGTGTTTTTGCGTATGTGCTGTGTTGCTACTGTTATTATTTAATTAGTTAATCTTCTTTTTTTTCAAGTTTTGTTTAAATAATTAGTCTATTTATTTATTTACTTACCTACTTATTTGCAATTTGTTATTTATTATTATTTCCTTTGATTGCTTTTTCTCTTCTCAAGTCATTATTGTTAAATTATTTTTTTGTTATTATTACTATTATTATTATCTATTCTTTAATTAACTTATTTAATAATATGAATTATATTTGTATCATGATCATTCATAGTGCTATGGTCTAATTGTCATAATTATCAATTAATCTTATTATAGTAGTATAAATAATGTTGTTGATCTGAATTTGTTTTTTTTATTTATTCTTTTGTTTATTTTATAGTATTTTGTAGAGATCATTAGTAAAGTGGAAAAAATTGTTACCATTGATTTCATAGGCATTATTTGTAAAATGAACAATGTTATCCTTCTTAAGACTTATAAGATAGATTTAGACAAAACGAAAAAAAGGACGATATTTGTAAGAAATTGTTCTTGGTTTTGGCTAAGATTTATTAGATAAATTAATATCAGTCAGCTACAACGTAGGACCAGGCACACATATGCAACGGTCCAAATTGCCATATCTCGTTAACACAGCAAGATGAACACCGAATTCATAGAAATAGTTAATTTAGTGGTGGTAGGATATAAAATATAGGTTGTATATAAGAATATAGTATAGGAAGGAAAAAAGTTATGAAGCAATTTTAATCTCAAGGTTTAAGGGAAGATAGAGAGTATATACACCGACGCCATTGTGATCGACTCTGAGACATGTCACACACAGTCTCCAATCATTGGTTATGATAGTTACGCGGACCCCAACCAAGTAGTCTGCATCTACTAACATGGCTCAGACTAGAAGTTAGTGACTTCAAGCACTGATACCACGCTTCCAACCATCACCAATACTAGTCAGCATAGCGCGTTGTGGTAATCGGTGTTCAGGCATACGTAACACGTGGCCCAACCATCTCAGTCGATGAAGATTCATGACCTCATCAACTGATTTACCACCATTCCCTAATACCCTGTGTCTAACCTCACTATTACCCGGTGATCTCAGCAGATGCGAGCAATAGTTCTAAGACATCTGTGGTCAAATACTAGTAACTTACGAGTATCTTCTACCCTTAATGGTCACGTTTTTGCAGCCGTAAAGGAGAACAGATCGAACTGCTGAGCAGTATGCTCGTCCCTTAATTGATAGACGGATATCTCGTCTTCGCCATAGGTGGCAAAAGCCAAACGAGCTCCGTTGTGAGGAGGTAGCATTGCTGCAGATGCTGATTGTCCGAGGAAAACACCCTACTGTTATCACGTCCCTCTAATCACCAGTACGACTTCACCCTCGGATCTTAAATTGCTGCATTTAGTCTATCTTAAACCGACCTACAGGGTGTGATAGGACCAAAAGGAATGTGTGTCCCAGCCAATATAGCTCAGTTCAGTCATCACAATAGACAACCATGGCATCTGTGGTCAAATACTAGTAACTTACGAGTATCTTCTCTTAATGGCCATGTTTCACAGCCGTAAAGTAGAACAGAACGAACTGCTGCGCAGTATACTCGTCCCTTAATTGATAGACGGATATCTCGTCTTCGTCATAGGTGACGTAAGTTGGCAAAAGCCAAACGAGCTTTTTGAATCCGTGCTGAGATTTCGTCAGACACCAACCCATTAGGGCTGATCAGACTTCCAAGATAAGTGAAGTTGTCGACGCGTTCGACTACTTCGCTCCCTATCTTTAGTTCAGGTGTTGACGCAGGCCAGTCCTGGAGTAGCAATTTACATTTAGATGGAGAGAAACCATCCTGGCATTACTACTCAGTTCTAAAAATAAGATGACAGTTCGCCATAAGCTCTCACTTGACTGTAGTGTTCGAGTAAAGAGTCTTCACAAGGTTTATGTACTTTTGAGGTACACCTTTCAATGACAGACACTGCCACAGAACCTCTCGGTCTACAGAGTCAAATGCTGCTTTTAAGTCAAGAAAAACTATTAATATAACAAAACTTATACGTACATCTGACAAATTATTGGAATATATTTCAACTAATCAGTTAAAATTGTTTAGCTGAAATTACATCCAATATTTCCAACATTATTATTTCAATATTTTTACAAACTGTACTAGGAATGATCTGTCTGTAAGTATCTCTTTCCAGTTATTTGATCTTGAGAACCATAAATTTATTCTGTGCATAATTTAATAATCATTAGGAAGATTCTTTATTGGATTGCTTACAAAAAATCTGTTCATATGCATCTAAACAGTAGAGATTCATAACCCTCCATAGTTCCAAAAAATATAGATCTAAAATCTAAGCAAAATATTTTTCACTTGAATAAAATTATAGTGCTTAGCTCTGTCTCATGTAGGTCTATGAAGTTTTCATAATATCCGAGCCCATCGTATTCAGTGTTAAAAATGAGGATGTTATTTACTTCAGATATTGTAAACTATGTAGGACTAGTTTAATTTTAACTAGGGTTTGGATGACTTAGTGGTTAGAGCACTCGATTTCAGACCACTGAACTGTTGGTTCAAGCAACACCTTATCTACATCGTTCCGGTTGGTTCCATTAATTCCCACCCAAAAAGTACAACTGAAAGTCGAGTACATGAATTCCCACGTGGTTAATAAGTTGCGACAGGTCGCCTTTACTAAATACCGTTCAAATGTTTTAGAGGAATGCTTTAATTTTATCAGATACTATTGAAACTGGGTACTTTTCCACATTTATTTAAGATGTCTGGATTATTGTAGTTGTGTAGCGAACGAGAACACAAGTGGGGAAAATCGAATGTATTTGGATAGAAAATTACTGTCTTAGTAAATCTGAACCATATAGTGAATACGTCATTTGCAAAGTGTCAATCAATCGTCTCAGGATTCATTGTTACTTCGATTACACACCAATCATTCTCTCTTCTCGTTCTCTTTCTTTCGAACTTCTTAACCTTCTGCCACCACGAACTTCACATTCCATTGATGATACATACCACTTATATCTGACGACACCAGTAGCACACATCACAGTTGAATTTACCTTTTTACGCATAGGTTTCAGTGGTTACGGTACATAATTCCGTTTCATTGGTTGTAGATTATGAATGAAATATAGTTTCTGCATCGCATCTCCGATTCTCAAATTTCATACGTGATCCTTACTTAGTCTGTACCCTCCAGCGGATTTAGCTGTAATTAAGTAGACATTACAGTATCACATGTAAGTGAACAATATTCAGAGACTCGATGTAATATGTATTGATGAACCACTGGAAAGAAATAAATGTTCCACTTGCTCACAAAACCTGAAAATTGATACGTTCTCAAAGTGCGTTGGTTAAGTGACTTGATATGATATATTAATAGTTTAGGCGATCTCAATCTGTCGGTAAAGTATTTTATGAATGTTTCATCGAAGAAATTAAAGAGCAGAAATAATGAAATTCATCATAAACTATTCTATTCATCAAAAACACCGGCAAAATGTAATTTATATTATTTCCCAACATAGATATACAGAAAAAATAATAATATGTAAATGAGCTATTCACTCCAAAAAATCGAGCACATAAAACAGAAATAACAAAGATGAATAAAACCGGATGAAATGAATTAAAAATAAGATATCACCAGTGCAGCACTTCAAAACCATTGACCACATCGACATACAATCTCTCCGACACATCATTCAAATCCTCCACATATCTGGAAAATAATCATCCAAACTACTCACCATATGGAAATCTTCCAATGTGTATGTAGCACTAAACTAAACTAAGCACGCATACACCACACTTCCAACATAAATACCATTCGTAAATTCATCACCATTAATCACACGTTCCAACAACATTTTCAACACAACACACTCACCCACACTCACACTCACACTCACAACGCAGATCTATGCAACTATTCAGGTGTCCTGTC